>NC_090726.1:137077705-137097705 GCF_036898095.1 Palaemon carinicauda | reverse complement strand
ATATATATTTATATATATATATATATATATGTTTGCTCGAATGAATAAGAAGTTATATGTATACATACATAGATGTAAACAATTGCACACATTATTGTTTGTACCTGGTTATCTTAAAATAATTATTCCTTAGCAATATAAAACTGACTCTCCTACTGTACGTATATATGGTATTTGACAATGGATGTTAATTCTAACTATTTTTTTTTGGAGGGTTGGAGATGAAAACATATGTTCTAAAATGGAGGCTAGTTAAAAAGTTAAAAAGTATATGTAAGACATGAAATTTTTCCAGAATTTTTACTAGTTTTTACTCTTGTAAATATCAATGTTACGCCTTAAATATTAGGTATATTTTTTTCAAAATATCATGTCATTTTACTATGTGAAAATAGTCCTATCCATGCGAAATGACTAATCTTCGTATGTGTTTGATTGACACAAAGAAATTATTAAAATTTGAAATGCCAACATTCTCTCTCTCTCTCTCTCTCTCTCTCTCTCTCTCTCTCTCTCTCTCTCAGAGGCCGCTCCCTCCTTTCTACTTACTGTAATGATTTCTTTTTCATCTCTCTGAGCTGTCATAAGGTAACGGGGGGAGCGTCTCAAAGGTCGGTAGCATCCAAGTGTTTTGCTCGGAGATAATGGCATAGGTCAGGCCGGGGCGCGTGTCACGTGACCTCCTGACCCCGGCCACCAATCACGTTAGCGAGTACGAAGCCATGTGATTATTATCTGTCACATCCTTAGTCGTCTCTTTAATTCTCTATTCATTCAGGATCTAGATAGCGTATATTCTAACATTATACTAAAGTATATTTTTTATAGCTTTATTTTTCGTCGTACAAGTTATGCCTGTCCTTAGAAGGATAGTCTAAGGTAGGATAGGAGAGAAGATATTATTTAGATTATTAATATTCCAGTTTCGCAGTTTTCTGACGATCTTAGCACCGTGCCGCCCACCCCCTTGCGGCTGTCGGGTCACGTGGCAAAGGTCAAAGGTCTTGTGAGATGCCAGAGGGAATTGGGGGGATTATCGGTGTTCTCTACTGCATCAGAGAGAGAGAGAGAGAGAGAGAGAGAGAGAGAGAGAGAGAGAGAGAGAGAGAGAGAGAGGATAATTCTGAATGAGGGGAGAAAGAAAGGACATATTGGAAAATGAAAGCTACGGGAGAAAGGGGAAAAAGAGGAGAGATCTCACATGTCAGTGAAGGAAACAAGTGAATGATCAGAAAAATGCGATAAAAACATCGATAGAAAAAGGGACGCGTAAACAGAGGAAAGATGATGGACTCTCATTAGCTTCCCCTCCGTCCCTTTATTCTGTGATCAAATTGGGAATTTTTTTGTTTTGTTTTTTGTCTTTTTTTGTAACGAATGTGAGATTGGAAAGGGACCTCAAAAAAGACTTTTGGCAACCTTTGAGTCGCTTCCTTCTTCCATACTCCCGTTTTCCATAGATCGACATTGATCATAATTACGGCTGTTGGAGATGTGCCCCTTGAAATTACCTTGCAGTCAGTTTTCACACGGGTCCTGACCCCTTTGCTCTCTCTCTCTCTCTCTCTCTCTCTCTCTCTCTCTCTCTCTCTCTCTCTCTCTCTCTCTCTCTCTCTCTCTCTCTAGCATCTGTGTTGTCTTTCTGTGTCAAGACGCCCCTTCATACTGTTTCTCAGCCTCTCTATTATACCACCTCTTCATTGTTTGTGGCAAAACTCACTCTCTCTCTCTCTCTCTCTCTCTCTCTCTCTCTCTCTCTCTCTCTCTCTCTCTCTCTCTCTCTCTCTCTCTCTCTCTCCGCGTTCAAATCTAGCATCAATTTAGGTGACACGACTGGTTGCAGTACATCAAATCACCCGTCGGTGATACGCACGAGAGAAATGAGATTGCAGGAAAGGTTCACCCGAGAGAAAAACGTTCATTAAAAAACAGCGAAGACTGAATAAAAAACCACAAAGGTGAACGGGGGTCATGAGAGAGTTACTGATTTTATTTTCGCTCTAATGACTGTAATAGGCTGAAAGGAGACTGTACCCCGTAATGTGTCACGTACGTAATGCCACAGAGGCCTTCGCCTCTGCAATTGCATCAGTTGATTGTCTTACTTTTGTTGTGGTAACTTAGATAAAGACTGCGGTTAGGAACCAAAACATCCGGTTTCGGTTTAACTGGTCCGGACGGTTGAACTCTTGTGTGAACTTATCTATAGTAACTGCTTGAGGCTGTCTCTATTTTTCCACTAACTGAATCTTTTTTTTTTAAAACACCACGCTTTGTACCATGACTTAATCATAATGTATGTCAACTATTAATTCTGTTTTTTTTTTTACTGTTTATTACTCTTTATTACTAGTATTACTCTTATATCTATTTTAGCCTTCCCTTTCTCGTTCCTGGAATTATTTTAAACTTGTTCTGTAAAAAGATTTCTCTTCCACCTTATAAATTCCTATTTACTTATACGTAACCATTCGAGGAAAAACCAAAACCCAGAATCATTTTGTAAATGAAAACTTTTTGGGTGTTCGGTGACCCTCATAGGCCCCATGTTGAACTGGAATTCGTGGTCTTTTCCAGTACTAAATAGTGGTACTTAAGCTACAATGGGGTCTTTAAGGTCAAAAGGTCTCTTGGAGATTACTCTTTCGGAATTTAAAAAGACAATTACAGAGACAGATAAGAAATGATGATATGTCATGCGCTTTTGCTTTATTGCCTCGCCTCATAGATGGCAAGCCTAAATTACTTTTTCGGGTCATACGAAACAACCCCCCCCCATACTCTCTTTTTCTCTCTTGCTCTTTCTCTCTCGTAATTTTGGTTTGGATATCCTTTTTTGTAATGAGAAAATGAAGGCTGAGACTGTATTTTCTTCTCCACAGTGCCTAGATACATTTCACTTCTTGAAGTGTTATCATAGCTTATTCTATCTGCATTACCATTTTTCATATATATTTTATCTGGTTCCTGTTTTGAAAGTCGTATATTTTATTTAGATATTAAGAATAACAGACCAGTGAATAGACGACCTACATTGATAACAAACCAGTGAACAGACGATTTGCATTGACAGTAGACTGGTGAACACACGATCTGCATTGATAACAGATCAGAGAATAGACAATCTGAGCTAATAACAGACCAGTGAACAGACGATCTACATTGATGTCAGATGTAACTACTGTAAATGTACCGTCGAATCAGTCCGTCACATCTCTTGAGGCGTTGATCCTCCATACCTTACACTTAGAGCATCAGCCCCTCTTTTTCTATCTCATTTAGCTACTTCCCGTAGCCCAAACCTTTAACCTCATATGTTAACCCCCACGTGCCTTTCACGATGCTCTTGGCAAAGGGAAAGGAGATTAAAGTAGCAATTACATGATAATCTTAGCACTAACTGGCAGTGATGTCTTGTGTCTTCCTCAATCTCTGCGTATCCCCCTTTTGTCTATAACTACAAAAATGCCTCGAGGGCGTCTTGGTTTTATGGCGAAACAAAATCATTATTATTCTGTCGACAGTTCCTGATGTCCTTATACAAAATTTTCTTCTTTTTTTTTTAATTGATGCACGTTCGTATACAGGTTACGTTAACGTTCGAAGCTAATAATCACAAAGAAGGGTATTTAAATTGAGGTAATTTTATACAGCTTTGTATTTGCTTTGCATTTTTATAATAGATTTATTTTGTACTAATCCTTTCATATTTAAATGTAAAGAAAATTTATTTCTTCTAATTAGTTTTAGTTATTTTGTGTGATTATAGGACGAATATTTTCTGCAAATTGTGGCTGTATTATATTCTAAGGAGTCAAGTCACACTTACTTGCCTCAACCTAACTGGTGACCATGAAACTATTGTTCTCAGACCTTTTGATATTTTATAGCCCCTGTATCGAAGGCCTTACACTGTTACAGTTGAATTTCCTTTCTTTAATGTATTCATCCTTTGAATTTGTATTATATTTGATACCCGATAATAGTCATTTGATTGTGATATGATTTACAGTATTAAGCATTATTCATCGCCCTTTATTCACTAAATGTATATTCAAGTTTTTTGTTACTTAAGATACTGTACGTATCTACAGTTAGCTAAACCCATAGCGTTATCCTTCCAAGACATTCCATTATTTATGTTTAAGCCCAAATTTGAGATAAATAATTGGGTAGATTACGAGAGATAGTTGGGTAATGTTTCCCATATTTCGAACATTGCTGTAATGACAGGAGCATCAGAGAAATGACAGAAAGAACGTTGCTATTAACAACATTAAAAAATAACAAATATTCTTTTGCTTTGCATGATATTAATTCAATTGAACAAAATTAAGCTTGAATGAAAACGAACACCCTAAGAGAACTGAAATGGAAAGAGCATTGCATATTTTCTAAGAGTAAAATAATATAAATGTTGAGTTATTGACTACTTTAACTCGTCAGACAGTACTACATTGGACCCCTCTCTCTGATTACGGCCTTTTTACCTTTGCCTATACATACACCGAATAGTCAGGCCTATTCTTTCCACGTTCTCCTCTGTCCGCATATACCTGCCAATATTGAAATTACCAAACAATTCTTCTTCGTTCGAGAGGTTGACCACTGCACTGTAATTGTTCAGTGGCTACTTTCTTCTTGGTAAGGGTAGAAGAGACTCTGTAGCCATGGTAAGCAGCTCTTCTAGGGAAAGGACACTCCAAAATCAAACCATTGTTCTCTAGTCTCGGGTAGTGCCATACCCTCTGTACCATGGTCTTCCATTATCTTGGGGTAGAAATTCTCTTGTTTGAGGGTACAATCGGGCAAACTATTCTATCTTCTTTCTCTCCCTCTTGATTTTTATAAGTTTTTATAGTTTTATATGAAATATTTATTTTAATGTTACTGTTCTTAAAATATTTTATTCTAGTTTTTATTACTTCTTTTGTAGTTTATTTCCTTTCCTCTCTGGGCTACTTTTTCCCTGTTGGAGCCTAAGAGCTTATAGTATCCTGTTTTTCCAACTAAGGTTGAGCTTACCTTGTAATAATAATAATAATAATAATAATAATAATAATAATAATAATAATAATCTATAGTCAATAATAACGTACTCATTGATGTTACTTACATTATTGGTCGGTCTTGTAGATATATTCACTTGAAATATTTTTCGCAAAAAACTGTCTGGACGGTGCTATTTACACTTAAATCCAACGAAAACAAAAGTTTATTTTTATTCAGCTTTATCACAAATGTCGCTATTTACGATAGTCAATAATCCTGTCTTCCTTGTTGCAGTTCAAGATATCCAAGATGGCTGCGTCGTATTCATGAATTCTTTGAATGGTATAATTTACAATTTAAAAAAATTATCGTCTTGATATTTTCGTATGGTAATAAAACGTTATTATTTGCTACGAACAATATTGGTGTTTCCACTTCACATTAGCTCTCCGTTGTGTTTCATTCTATTAAGAACTTCATCAATGCTATTTTTGATGGGAAAGAAACTGAAAGGATATATTTAAACTCGTAAGAGGAGATCTTAAAAGAGTTAGAGACGGATAAAAAGCCAAATATTTATTTGTCAACAAATTAACCAATTAATGGAGACCCCTATATATGGGGAAGTTGCAGAATGAGTAAGTTCTAGATTAGGATGTGCATAGAAACTTTTTGATAGACTGGAAGGTAGATTTAAGGATGATTTTAGATTTGATGTTACATATTTCCTTGGCTAAAATGATAAATAAACCACCATTCAGTTAAGTTGATGAATTAGACATCCATAGTCCACATGTGACAAGAAAGTCTCAAGACAACGAGAGGAAAACAGCTATGATGAAGGGAGACCAAGGACCAACAACGTGACCACACTGCAAGACTCAGTCTCTTATAACCTATTGCAGAAGTCACCGCTTCTCAGTGAACTTACTGAAGGACGTGGGCGTTAACAGCCTTTGGTCATTTCGCAGATTCTTGTGCCGTTTCTGGAACGATACCTTAAGGCTCCCGGAGGTGTCCTCCTCCTTCTTGAGGGCAATTGTTATAAAACCGACGAGCGCTTTCAAGGCTAAGAGGATAAATGGTGGTTGTTTGGACATGCGCAAAAACCTTTTTCGTATTACGGGACCCTGCTCTTAAGGTTCTATCATAGGAGATCGATAAGGGATGCCATCTGTTTCATAGTCCTTGGTCGCTCTCAAACAAAGAATCGTCTCTTTAGCCTTTTGATAGAGTAAAAGATAAAGAAAGGGTGTGAAAGATCTGCTGTGCATATGTCGCCTCCTTTTCCATTCAAACGCAATCCCTTTTCAAAAATATGGATGAATAAAGAAAACAGAAAAGCCAAACTTCAACTTAAAATACCATATTTAGAATAATTATAATGAATTGTTATGGAATAGTAAAACTTTTGATATGTTAAATATAATGTATTTGATATTAAAATTACTTAAACCACAAATTAACTGTGTAGAAAAGATCTAATCTCAGAATGTCATAAAGCCTAAGGTACTAAGTGTACGAGACTAGTTTTACCTTTGGGGTGTACATGATAAGTATGTGACAGAGAGAGAGAGAGAGAGAGAGAGAGAGAGAGAGAGAGAGAGAGAGAGAGAGAGAGAGAGAGAGAGAGAGAGATGGATGACAAAAAAAGGAGAAAATTATAAGGTCATACAGGAAGTGATTCGAACAGCAGGCTTAAATTTATTCATCTCCATCGTGACCTCTGACCTCGCTCCGCCTTGCATCCTACCTGGAGGGAGATCTTTGTTATCCTTTAATTCAACCTCGGCCCAGTTCCGTGTAAGATACTAGTACCTAAATAACAGGCCTTTCGGTGCTGTAGACGCTAGATAGTCAGCTGTTACATGGCTTGCTTGCAGTAGCGGAGGCGGAAATTACACACTTCTTTATTGAAAACCAGATAAGAATTATCGGCAATACAGTAATAACCGCGTCATAAAGAATACTGCGCTGGACGCCTGTCATGTTTCTTGAAGGCGCCATCTTGTTTCGCTAGGAATTATCTCCCGGGTCTTTTCGTATATTTGCACATACCGAGAAACGCTTTACAATTCTTTAAGCTTAAGATGATTGTATCTTGTAAAGATCGGTGTTGATTGTCAAAAAGATAAGGATCGATGTAGTTTACTCTGATGTTCTGCAAACACTTCATGTCATCTGGCTAATGCGTTATTCTTCGGTGATTATTTAATCGCCATTTTCGTAAATTACGAAAATATAATGAGGGCTGTTCATATTTTACTGATTATTACATTAGAGACTCAACTTAGTCCGCTTGCAGCATCAAAAGCTGAGTAAACTATGGTTTCTATATTATCCTAACAACGTATTACCAACTGTGCAATGTTCAAAATCCTAGAAGAAATTATGACAGTTTTCATCCATCATTGTGAAACTCATAGATGGAGTAGATTTCTGTAATGATTTTGTCTACAACAGTGTTTCAGGTAAATGACACTTCTGTTGTGCTCATTAAGACAACCGGTGAGGCTAGAGGGCTATACTCTAATTGGGGTCAGACCAGGTTTCTTTACGTCCTTTGCGTTGGCTTTCTTCCCCATACTCTAAAACGCCTCTAAAACATCAGTTATTTTATTACTTTTGTAACTGAACGGAGAAATATCGTTGTGAAGTAGGCAAATTAAATTTACTTTGGCAATTTCATCTCAATTTTAATAGTTTAAATCTTCATGGAGTAGCCGGTTTTAATATATTTTGTTAAATATCTTTTTTTCCTTGGTTGGGTAAATTGTTCTTTTTCATATCAATTCATTGGTTTTGCTGTTATTTGTTCATTTATAGTTTATACACACAAATTTCTGTATATATATATATATATATATATATGTATATATATATATATATATACATATATATATATATAAATATACATATATATACATATATATATATATATATATATATATATATATATATATATATATATATATATATATATAAATAAATAAGTGTGTGTGTTTGTGTGTGCCGGCCATTTCTTTTCCAATTTTTCTTTTATCGTACGGCTTAATACTGATACCATTGTGACGGATACAGTGAGAAATATTTGTCGTGTGAGTGTGCACTTTTTCAATTTTTAATTATACAGCCAAGTATTGTTACCATTTTGACTCCAGTTGGTAAGAGATACACGAAAAATTATTTGTCTAACGACTATAGTCAAGCACCTTTTTGTTCTTCTGCTCCTAATAGCTTTCTCTTTTTTTCGTATTCATGATAATTAATTGGACTAAAACTCTCACTTCTTTCATTTGAGCAATTGGCTATTATATAACTCTTGTATTTGATTCATAATGATAACTTACAACAAATCTAGATTAGTAAGGTTTGTATGTCTTATTAATTTTATATGTTATTCTCTACTTGAAGTTGAAGGCTTTGGTTTGGCAAAGCAATGTGCCATTTATATGACTAGTGAGTTTTTCTTACCTGGATAGCAATGACTTGTAAAATAAGAACTTTTATGAGGCCAATTATTTTAAGCAGTCCATCCTGACTGATGATGGTATTCTATGTTCCTCAATTGATGATGAATGTGGTATGATGAATACTCACACGTGGTGATACTACTGTCGTTGTCTCTTTGCCTTGTTATGACTCACCAAGCCAGTCTTGAACTTGCGTGTGTTGTCATATGTTACACACGTCAGATGAGGATTTGGGGTCGTGGCTTCTGCTTGTCTCGTGTGTCTTTGCTGTTTTTATTTATTTTTTTTAAATTTTAAATATATACTGTATAGATCCACTCCAGGGTAGTGACCCCGTTGTTAATACTCATAATCCTGACCATACAATCACTATTCATTATTTCCAGGTTAACTGATGGAATTTCAAATTTCTTTAAGGTTACATTGCCTTGGTATTTATACTGGTATTTGCTACTGAAACCCATAATTTTATGCAAACAGAAAATATTAACATTTTTCAGTTTCCCTCACCTGAAAGTCCAGCACACACGGATTCCTGAAAGAACAAGGCCATGCATACCAAAAGCTAATTATGCTGGCTTGGTCCTGTGATTCGTATCCTTGACGAACTGCACCCAAAACAAATTTTATACAACTAAAAATATTTACCGAAGACCTGGCTGTCCCGAGAAGAGATAGAAACACCAAGCCAGGTCAACTTTAAAGAAATTCTTGTTAGCAACAGTATGGTTTGCACGCATCATATCAAACATTAAAAACGCAGCAGCAACATTTGACATTTCCAACATGTGGCTAGATATCCAAGCCATGATTGGTATGATGAGTCATATCAATGCACACAGACAGCGGGAGTAGTTGAATCCAGTCTGAGAACTCGTACTGCAATCATCGGCTACAAAAACTGCTATCAGTTAGTTAGATAGAATTTAGTCCAATAGCCGGGGACTAATTTAGATGCTAAAATCTTCAAGAAATCTTAGCTCTGCGAATTTAGTCTAGTTTTATGATTTTCCTATATTACTCGGATAAGCGTTTGAATGCTAAAGTCCTCAAGGATTGTAAGTTCACAGTTTTAGTGGACATAAATTCCATCATCTCCAATGGAAAAAAAGTGGGTGGCCCAATAATAATAATAATAATAATAATAATAATAATAATAATGATAATAATAATATTGTCTAGACATTGCGCAAAAACTTAAATAATCTTGGGTGCATAATATGCTACCCACCGCAATGTTAAGAAAAAATAATAATAACGTCCAAAAATTTTAGAAAGTGTTTTGATAGTCTTGAGGGCGTTTAGTCCTTATATTTAGCATTTAGTAATCTAGGCAAATATAGACGTTATTGCACATTTGGCCTTATAGAACATATCTCTATTATATAAAGAATTAAATATTGGGAAAACTAATTAATACCCTTCGCTACCATTCTAATGCAGATATTTTTAATATATAATCACGACATATACTTCTAGTCTGGTGTTCCGACTAAGATATAGCGGCCAAGCCAACGGCTAATTCAAAACGCAGAAAGTGGCGCCAAACAAGTATAAGAAATGTTGGAGGAAGGGAAGAATTATTCGTACCTTAATGGAGTGGCTCCTTGTGTTAGTTAGTTCCCTTTAGTTACTGCAATTAATATCCATTTCCTTTGGTAGGTCTTATGGTAATGTCCACATCAGTTGTGTTTTATTTATCTTTGTCAATTATTTTATTTTCACAAATGCTGTTATTTGCCAGTTTTACTGCTATCACTATTATTTTTGCCGCTATATCTGTCATAACATTTACATTTGTATGATAATAATGAATATTATTGCTATTCATTCCGAATCTTTCCATACTAATCTTCGCCTGATTCCAGTCGATAAAAGATGTTACATGTTTATGTAATATATACTAAATACTCTTTCTTCATACGTGATAATTATTGGTTGTAGTTGAAGTAATATTTACAAATTATTCAAGATCTCGAACGTATTTTTGACCAAAGTACCAAATTTAAGGTTACACTAAAGTACACGAATTATGGCCAAACCATTACCTATATGGAAATTTGGTTTCAGGTGCTCTGAATAAGACTACAATTTTGAAAGTCAATTAGTGAAACCTGGAGCACAAATAAAAACTAATCTCTAATTTTCAAAAATGTTTAATAAACAAAAAAATGAAAATTCCTTAGTTCGTAAAGGCTTTAGGTTTATAGTAATTTAATTTATATAAGAAAATAATCTTATTGAAATGTGGCTTGTGATTATTAACTATCCTATTAAATTTACTACACAGGTAATAAATTTATGATTATTGTGATTCCATATCTTCATATATTATTTGATTAATTATTATAATTGCTATTGAGTATTATTATTATTATTATTATTATCATTATTATTATTATTATTATTATTATTATTATTATTATTATTATTGCCAAGATTTAAGGTAAAATCTTCCGAATCCTGGGTATTGTTCTCCATAGAGTATTCCGTTTTTACTCCTGTTTTTCAGTATGTCCGAATTACAAAAAAAAAAAAAAAAAAAAAAAAACATTTTCTTTTTATTATGATTTTAGATAATTTCAGGGGTTATTTGTGAACTTCATATAATCCATCCACATTTTCCTAGTTACATCTGTTATCATTGATACCATCTTCATTGTAACATATTGCATAGTGTGATAAAATTGAACTGAATCATCTGGAAATGGAAATTATTTCAAGTTTTTTTTTTTTTTTTTTTTTTTTTTTAACAAGTGAATATAGTTTCTATAAAAATGACCAAGTGATGCATTCAATAATGAAAGATAGCTGCGCCGAATAAAACTAGCTAGTACGTCTACACTACAAACCTCAGATTTCTAGGGCAACATTTTGCAGTGATAAATGAATTTAAAGAAAATAAGGTAAAGCCATTCACGTGCGTTTTAGCACTACATATTATGTTTTGTTGCATTCAACTATATCGTTTTGACTGAAAAATTTCAAGTAACTGAAAAAATGATCTTCGCTTTGATATTTTGATATTCTTATACTATCGAACTGATAAAGTTTTCACAAAGTAAGCTATACAAATGAATGGAAAAAAATGTATTGAAAGAGAGAGAGAGAGAGAGAGAGAGAGAGAGAGAGAGAGAGAGAGAGAGAGAGAGAGAGAGAGAGAGAGAGAGAGAGAGACTCAGCCTCAAAGTCATTTCGCTACCCCTACCTAGAGGCGCTGATGTTAGCGAGAGGGTGTGGGTGTCAAAGTTCAACTGACAGGTGCGTAACAAGGACTATGATTGGCTCTGCTGCCTCTAGCTTGACCCGAGGGGGGTGTGGTCACAGTAGCAACTACTGGAATCTCTACCCCTCGCTTTTCTTATGTAAGAATTCTCCAGATTAGGGAGATGCTATTGATAAAGATTTTGCTTCTTTATGCTTCCTTCGTACTTTTTTTATATCTATTTTTTTTCGAGGTGGATACCATAAGGGTCGTACCGGGTTCATTACAGATGGCGAATACTGGTATATACTTGTACCGTGGTGACAATGCTATTACAGTTGGCTGCCGATATGTATTTTGTGCTATGTATATGAATATATGTATATTCATGTAGAGTATGTAAGTGAATATATATATATATATATATATATATATATATATATATATATATATATATATATATATATATATATATATATATATATATATATTATGTATATATATATTATATATATATATATGTGTGTGTATACATATATATATATATATATATATATAAGTGTGTATACATATATGGATATATATATGTAGGTATATATCTGTACCTATATATAGTGTGTGTATATATATATATATATATATATATATATATATATATATATATATATATATATATATATATACATACATACATACATACAACAAATGCAGCCGTTTATAGTTCACTGCAGGACAAAGGCCTCAGACATATCCTTAGTCATGCCTAGGGTTTGTCTATTTTCATCCCAATGCTGGCCACTGCGAATTGGTGATGGTGGGAGACTTTAGACTAATCGCTCACAGCCAACCAACCTAGTGTGGGTGGCCTTGACTAGTACAGCTTTGTTGATCATGGCCATACACAATGCCTTTCACTACGTCAAGGTATCCCCACTCAGAAAGGAATATATATATATATATATATATATATATATATATATATATATATATATATATATATATATATATATAAATTATATATATATTATAAATATATAAATTTCTACCTCCTAGTGGGATCGATCCCTAGCCCCTTTGAATGAAAGGCAAGATTTGCTACCAATCATGCTACCAGAGGCTCAAAAGAAGTCATAAACCTAAGTGCTAACTGTATTTCAGTCTCATACCAGCGAGTTTATCCCGACTATGTATTCCAGAATGCGATTCAGAAAATACAATAACTTTGTTTTAAAGTTTAAAGTTTTCCTTTTTTGTGAGCTTAGAGTCTTTTAAAGAACTCGGTCGAGATGACATTAACATCTCAATAATCATATTAAGATTAAATTTTGCCGGATGAATTAAGGATTTAATATCTTTTACGAGTAAATATTTACCTAGCCCATGTGTTTTTGGTTTTAAAATATATACAATTGTAAAAGTACATTACTCCATGAATTGGACCTTTAAGCTATCATTTATGCATCTCATAAAGAGATTAATCATACAGTGAGAGGCCATATTGTCCTTTTCTTGATGGTGCAATGCCAGATAACAGAATTCATTCTTGTTTTAGATCGATATCAAAGTTCTATTTTTATAATAACATTTGATCATTATAAGTTTCAATATATTTTGCATTCATTTTGGGTTCCATAAATCAAACATTATTATTATATTTGTAATCTTCAAGTTTTTTCAGAGTTAGCTCATGTTCCGTAAAATGTGCCCGTAGAATAAGGTATGTTCTAATTTTCAGAGATTGAAGGAAATTTGGGCGTTTGTATATTAAAGATTACTGTACTTATGAGGCTACCTCTGTTTGAACACTTGGAAGCGAATACACAAGCCATGATATAACATAGGAAAAGACCTTGACCTATTCGACCTATTATTATTATTATTATTATTATTATTATTATTATTATTATTATTATTATTATTATTATTGATGTTACATTCTTTTGAAATATACAGAAATCCATAAACGAGCTTGCGTTAAAAGAATCCGCAGAATAGAATGACGATATTTAAAGAAAAGAGGCAATAAACAGTGCAAGCTAGTGCATATGAATAAATAAACAAATGGTTAGATTAATAGACAACGGAAGGAAATTGTGATCAAGTGTATTGCCAGCCAGTGCGACTCAAACTCAGAGATTGGAAAGTTAGAGAGTAGACTTATAGAACATTCTATGGCTTGAGAACACTGACTATGAGATTATCATCAGATAGAAGGTAACTAAATGTGGTACCAAATAAGGTCAGCTGCCACAAATGCACATGTACCCCTATTGTAACTCTATATATGGCTTTTACTGAAGTAAAGATTGTTATTATTATTATTATTATTATTATTATTATTATTATTATTATTATTATTATTATTATTATTATTATTATTATTATTATTATTATTATAAATCAACTGTGAAAGCTGGGTTTAGAGACTTTCTTACTCATCATATTTTGTTCTAGTTTCTTTTGTGTAATATAAATAGAAAAGGGGCTCATCTGATTTTTGAATGATCTCTACTGATGTAGTTCTTTCCTTAACGCACCATAATGAACAAGATTCAGCAGCTATATTTTAATGGTTAAATTAAGAATTTGTAGTGAGAGGAATAGATTTTGTTTTTACTGTAGAAAATTACATGTTAAATTTCACTGTAACAAAAAGCATGTTTTGTATCACTGAACAAAGTTAAATAGAATGGAAATGCTTTGTAAACAATAACATTTACGATCAGTGAATAAAGCTGTATGACATGAAGCAATAGATGAAATATAAACCTGTTGAAAAATACTAGAACTATTAGAATTAATTGCGAAGACATATGATGAAAAAATCTGTTTGCAACATATCTCATGAAAGCAGAACAAAACTGAAAACGACCTTATATTATTAGATCGAACAAATGTATTCAAGATCATCAAGAAACACTAAATAAAGGCAAAGTTGAGTAGTTATATAAAAAAAATTTCCTGGGGTTAAATGACACGTGTGAGGCACATAGCAAACTCATAAAAAGTGGCCCGCATCAAAATTGTAGCTCAGAGGGACCCCGTAGGAGAGGAAGCTTGAAATATATGAGTCATTTCAAAGGGGAGGTACTTACACAAGTAGCGTCAGTTGATTCGCGCAAATTGCAATCTGAAATTCTTGATTTGAAAAATCGTTTCACTACTCATGTTTTCGAAGTGGCTTCATTTAAGTATTGGTTATAAATCACTTAATCTTTCCGAAACATAATATATAAAGAGAGAGAGAGAGAGAGAGAGAGAGAGAGAGAGAGAGAGAGAGAGAGTAAAAATAAAAACGTTCTCCGCTCTGTTGTTATAATGGAAATGTTTTCATATTTTGTTTGGTATATTTGCATGATCTCAGTATGAGTGAATTGTGATGAATTCTTATCTGTTTTAGTATATCGTTGGGAGAGATTTTGACGGGGCTCTCAAAGTCGCTTGTTCAAGATTTAATGGGGAAATCGGGACTTCATTGAATGATTTTCTAGTTGATTCAAAGTTCTCAAATTGAAAAATATACTAAAAACAATTTTGCTAAGAAGAAACACATTCTCTCTCTCTCTCTCTCTCTCTCTCTCTCTCTCTCTCTCTCTCTCCACACATAGGTATATATATATATATATATATATATATATATATATGTATATATATATATATATATATATATATACACACACACACACACACACACACACACATATATATATATATATATATGCATGTATGTGTGTATGTATGCAGGTGATATTAACAAGTTCGCTTTATAGCTAGTGACATTTCTATCAGCAAAATGAGAATCAGTGGATTACTTTGCACTTCAATGAATGGTCAACAAGGAAAACTATTCGACCTCAGTCACACAAGTCCTCAAGATGTTTGTTAAGAAACGGAAGAATAACAGAGAACTACATTAAATAATTTAAGCTAAATGAGCAAGTTATTTTAATGTAAGGATCTAAGACTGACTGAATATGAGAATATCCCTATATCTGATTATCTTTACCCAAAAGGTAACCTCAAACAATATTGGTAAACGTAGTGAAACTATTGGTATAGTTGCGTTATTTTTTATTTAAGAAAAGTTATAATAAATTGAGTCTTTGCACAACCTCCCGTCACGAATCAGATTTGGTATTGTAACTTGAGAAATAATTATCTGACGACTAGTATTCGATTAATTTATTTTCTCTTTCAATATGGATTTTTTTTTTTTTTTTTTTTTTTTTTGACGAGAATACTTATCTGCGTGTTCTACTGCCTGGTAGCCATGTACTTTGAGAACAGCAATGAGATAAAATACATGACTTGCCACGAGGCACCGGGGAAATTGTAGTTATTGGCCAGACTTGCCTTGCGAGATGGATGACTGGCTTCTACCAGGTAACATAATCGTATTGAGAGGGATATATTAATCTATTTCTCTGGGCTTTTGATTCTTTTTTACTCCGAATGCCGACGTGATGGGTAACTTAATGCAAGATTAGGCCCACGTAAAAAGAAAAAATTTGAAAGTGAAAAGGTGATGGAATTACACAAGCGTATTATTCTTAGGATTGGTTGATTGATTGATTGAAAGTTTTCTGGCATCCTGACATCTAAGGTCATTGGCGCCGATAGCATTTATTATATATGAAAAATAAAAGAGAATTCAATTAAAACCGTAAAAGTTAAGATGTCATAATAAAAGTTAAATAGTTTTCACAAGACCTGCTTCTGAAATAAATCTAAAAATTCCGCTCGCATTGTAAGACACATCATGTCCAAGAATCTTGGCAAGGATGAACCTTCCATCCTCACCTCGAGCCTCAAACAGATATCTATTTCTTAAGTTATTATAATTAGGGCATCCCTTCGTTATTTCTTGTAAGTTATAGATTTGCGAATTATTTCGTTGCGATGTGGTGGAATTGAAAAGGAACGTAGTAAAAGGGTAAATATTTCTATCTAGCTGTACCCTACGCTTACGTAGCCTAATGGTCTGTGATATAATCCCTCTTTTTAACAGAATTTTTGCCCTTTTGAAAGATCCCGGTAATTTTTTTAATCTTAATGGGAGAATGTGACATCTTTCAAATGATTGAACTACTTATCTAAAGTCCCTTGAATTCTCCTCTAACTTTTTAATGTTAGTCATGGCTTAAGACGATTTGCATGTTTAAAAGTAGCCAAAAAATTATATTGTAGTTTTTTTTATCTTTATTCAAATTTTTCCTTTTGCAATTATGCAATCTTATAGTCTACCTAACACCATCAAAATCTCTTGTATGGATGCATTTATTATACATAAATTCAGATGACAGGAAGCTATATGCCCTTGTTACACATACGAATCTGTTACGTCCTCCTCAGTTAGTCATTTCTCTCTTCTAGTTTTCTGTTACTTCCTATTTCTTATATAGATTTGTGTCATTTTTTCAACTACTATTTTATTTACATTAGCAAAATCTTTTTCCTCGTCAAAGAACAGGTTTCGATGATTTATGTTAGAATTTAGTGTTCAGGAAGAGTCATTACTCGGCCCTCATTATATGCAAGCTAATATCTCTCTAATAGCCGAAGTTTCTAGTTGTAATATATTTTGTTCATATTTTCCCAAAAAAGGCTCCTTAATAACCTCAACTAAGCAGCATTCCCTAAGTCCTCAGTTTATTCTTAGGCTATAGTTTTGCTGGAGTCGAGTTGTATCAAATTATCTTCTTTGTTATAGAAAACTTTCCACATAATGACACATCTGACTTTCCTTTTGTTGACTAATTTGACTTCCTGTGTGTTTGTGTGTGATAATTTTTTGCATTATAGTGAGCGTCTTACAATTGTTTGATACATCACTAATTTAGTCATTTGTTCATAAGGTTACTTGTCAATTTATCTTTGATATCACATATCCTTCATGGCATTTATTCCTTTTTTTTTTCTATAAAGAGGCCGTAATGAAGAATGGAATATCACGAGGATGAGCTTGAAATTATTTTTAGAAGATCTTATCATATTATGCATAGTTCTTTCATAGAACGAAATAAACATTAACGATAAATGTTTACTTACATAACAAAATTAAGCAAAGGAGAAATGCGTATTTCAAACAAAAGAGATCTTTTTTCTTATAGCAAAATTTTGTTGTGGTTTTGAGCCTCAGGATGGCTGCCTTCAGCAAAGGTGAAATCGTACCCATTGCACGAATGTCGATTGAAAAGAGACGGGAAAAGGGTCATCTCAAAAGAACGAATGAAAAAAAAAAAACATTCCTAAAGGCAAGAATTAAAAAGAAATCGAAGAGAAAAGAAGACACTTTGGGAAGAAGATATGAAAAGTAGATTAAGCCAACTACGTTGCTAGGAGCTAAAGTGTAAAAGCTATAAATAATAACACTGTCATCAGGTTGACAACATCCGTAACATATTTGAAGTTTAAAAACGATATCAACTGCATTTGTTAGATAAATATTCCTACCTCCTTTGAAGGCTATGTTCTATGTATAGCTTATTTGTGTTTATTCAAATATCCCTAACATAAATTTTTACCTCCTAAATTTAGTTGTTCTTCGATTGGATTATGTAATTCTAATTCCATTACTCTATATCAGTAGCAATGATATGCCAGAAATCATAAATAATACTTCTTGCAGGAATTTTGGCCAAATCTTCTAATGCTAATAGAGCAGACGGATTTCTGGGGTGGATTTGAAGCAGAAGAAACCACTCTCTCTCTCTCTCTCTCTCTCTCTCTCTCTCTCTCTCTCTCTCTCTCTCGAGTTCTACTTATTTAAAAATTATGTGGATTCGAAAATTTCTTATAAATACATGTATTTATTTCGTGCAATTCCTTGCAATTATTGAAATGAGAATTATATCGGCTTGGGATACCTACTTTCAAGCCATTATGAAATCACCAGTGCAGTGCAAGACTTGAGAAAATCCAATAGTCCAATTCGATACGTAGAGGACTAAAATCTTGCCATTATTTAGAGATATACCAAAAAAATTATATACTGTAAGAACATAATAAAACAATTATTTTGAGCCACGTTCTTGACGAATTGCGCATAAATAGGTATTTTTGATGGGTTGCTTGTTTTGTATTACCATACGTCATTACTCTTGCATCACGGTGATACAAGACCCTTAGGAAATGTGAGGTTTTATATTTATATATGTATATATATATATATATATATAGAGAGAGAGAGAGAGAGAGAGAGAGAGATGTGTGCATACATATACAGTATATGTATATATATATATATATATATATGTATGTATATATTTATATATATATAAATATATATATATATATATATATATTTCGTGTTTGTGTGTATCGAACGTATCTCAAACGAGTTGTTTTACTGGTCGCTGTTATGTTTGCCCCCAGTCAGGGATAAGTGTAGAGTGTTAAATGCTGAGCGCAAACTTGCAATTGCATTTATTGAGCTTTTTTTGTACTTTGCACACCTGCTATAGTGTGATGTTTGTGTTCGTGCTGTCGGATACAGACCAAAATAAGAAGCTTCGGTTTGTAACCGTTTACAAAAAAATGAGAGTTGCAACTTCTGAAGTTATCGGTTCTAATTAGAAAAAAAAAATCATGGTTACTCTCAGCTTTTCAGTAAGTTATTCATCTGGTGGGTAGAAGATTGTGTTGGGCCAGTCATTGTAGCAAAGGGAATTATCCCTTTAAAATACATACTATAGAATTTGTTTATATATACAGTACACACACACACACACACACACATATATATATATATATATATATATATATATATATATATATATACATACACATTTCTGGGTATGTGTGTATGTCTGAATTTTTACAAGATGGTCATGATAATGATGTTAGTTTTATTATTCAACTTCGACTAACGGCCCCAAATGCATGCATTAATAGGCCTACATCTCATATAATGCAGTACTTGATAATAATTGTGAAAAAATCACAGTGAGACAATATTAATAATCACTCTCTCTCTCTCTCTCTCTCTCTCTCTCTCTCTCTCTCTCTCTCTCTCTCTCTGAAGCTGCATTATCTCCCTCTCTCGTGGTTTCCTTTCCCCTCTCTCCTTAAGAGGCCCTGATGATGTATGAGGGGGGTGGGGGGTAATTGTCGCTGTAAAACTTTAAAGACAATGTTTGTCGAGGCAAAGCATGCACGCTGTCGGCTACCGGGCAACCCGCACAGTGCAAATTAGCAAAAGCTATTTGCATCTGTTTTGGCACAGTGCAAAACTCTGCCGGAAGTCCATTTCTGAATTATGCATAATGGTCTATTTGCGTTTCGCTCGGGAATGGGTCGTACAGATGGCGTTAGGTGGAGCTTGGGAATAC
>NC_090726.1:137049968-137077205 GCF_036898095.1 Palaemon carinicauda | reverse complement strand
CTTATATTATTAGATCGAACAAATGTATTCAAGATCATCAAGAAACACTAAATAAAGGCAAAGTTGAGTAGTTATAAAAAATTTCCTGGGGTTAAATGACACGTGTGAGGCACATAGCAAACTCATAAAAAGTGGCCCGCATCAAAATTGTAGCTCAGAGGGACCCCGTAGGAGAGGAAGCTTGAAATATATGAGTCATTTCAAAGGGGAGGTACTTACACAAGTAGCGTCAGTTGATGCGCGCAAATTGCAATCTGAAATTCTTGATTTGAAAAATCGTTTCACTACTCATGTTTTCGAAGTGGCTTCATTTAAGTATTGGTTATAAATCACTTAATCTTTCCGAAACATAATATATAAAGAGAGAGAGAGAGAGAGAGAGAGAGAGAGAGAGAGAGAGAGAGAGAGAGAGAGAGAGAGAGAGAGAGAGAGAGAGTAAAAATAAAAACGTTTTCCGCTCTGTTGTTATAATGGAAATGTTTTCATATTTTGTTTGGTATATTTGCATGATCTCAGTATGAATGAATTGTGATGAATTCTTATCTGTTTTAGTATATCGTTGGGAGAGATTTTGACGGGGCTCTCAAAGTCGCTTGTTCAAGATTTAATGGGGAAATCGGGACTTCATTGAATGATTTTCTAGTTGATTCAAAGTTCTCAAATTGAAAAATATACTAAAAACAATTTTGCTAAGAAGAAACACATTCTCTCTCTCTCTCTCTCTCTCTCTCTCTCTCTCTCTCTCTCTCTCTCTCTCTCTCTCTCTCTCTCTCACACATAGGTATATATATATATATATATATATATATATATATATATATATATATATATATATATGTATATATATATATATATATATATATATATATATATATATATATATATATATATTACACACACACACACACACACACACACACACATATATATATATATATATATATATATATATATATATATGCATGTATGTGTGTATGTATGCAGGTGATATTAACAAGTTCGCTTTATAGCTAGTGACATTTCTATCAGCAAAATGAGAATCAGTGGATTACTTTGCACTTCAATGAATGGTCAACAAGGAAAACTATTCGACCTCAGTCACACAAGTCCTCAAGATGTTTGTTAAGAAACGGAAGAATAACAGAGAACTACATTAAATAATTTAAGCTAAATGAGCAAGTTATTTTAATGTAAGGATCTAAGACTGACTGAATATGAGAATATCCCTATATCTGATTATCTTTACCCAAAAGGTAACCTCAAACAATATTGGTAAACGTAGTGAAACTATTGGTATAGTTGCGTTATTTTTTATTTAAGAAAAGTTATAATAAATTGAGTCTTTGCACAACCTCCCGTCACGAATCAGATTTGGTATTGTAACTTGAGAAATAATTATCTGACGACTAGTATTCGATTAATTTATTTTCTCTTTCAATATGGATTTTTTTTTTTTTTTTTTTTTTTTTTTTGACGAGAATACTTATCTGCGTGTTCTACTGCCTGGTAGCCATGTACTTTGAGAACAGCAATGAGATAAAATACATGACTTGCCACGAGGCACCGGGGAAATTGTAGTTATTGGCCAGACTTGCCTTGCGAGATGGATGACTGGCTTCTACCAGGTAACATAATCGTATTGAGAGGGATATATTAATCTATTTCTCTGGGCTTTTGATTCTTTTTTACTCCGAATGCCGACGTGATGGGTAACTTAATGCAAGATTAGGCCCACGTAAAAAGAAAAAATTTGAAAGTGAAAAGGTGATGGAATTACACAAGCGTATTATTCTTAGGATTGGTTGATTGATTGATTGAAAGTTTTCTGGCATCCTGACATCTAAGGTCATTGGCGCCGATAGCATTTATTATATATGAAAAATAAAAGAGAATTCAATTAAAACCGTAAAAGTTAAGATGTCATAATAAAAGTTAAATAGTTTTCACAAGACCTGCTTCTGAAATAAATCTAAAAATTCCGCTCGCATTGTAAGACACATCATGTCCAAGAATCTTGGCAAGGATGAACCTTCCATCCTCACCTCGAGCCTCAAACAGATATCTATTTCTTAAGTTATTATAATTAGGGCATCCCTTCGTTATTTCTTGTAAGTTATAGATTTGCGAATTATTTCGTTGCGATGTGGTGGAATTGAAAAGGAACGTAGTAAAAGGGTAAATATTTCTATCTAGCTGTACCCTACGCTTACGTAGCCTAATGGTCTGTGATATAATCCCTCTTTTTAACAGAATTTTTGCCCTTTTGAAAGATCCCGGTAATTTTTTTAATCTTAATGGGAGAATGTGACATCTTTCAAATGATTGAACTACTTATCTAAAGTCCCTTGAATTCTCCTCTAACTTTTTAATGTTAGTCATGGCTTAAGACGATTTGCATGTTTAAAAGTAGCCAAAAAATTATATTGTAGTTTTTTTTATCTTTATTCAAATTTTTCCTTTTGCAATTATGCAATCTTATAGTCTACCTAACACCATCAAAATCTCTTGTATGGATGCATTTATTATACATAAATTCAGATGACAGGAAGCTATATGCCCTTGTTACACATACGAATCTGTTACGTCCTCCTCAGTTAGTCATTTCTCTCTTCTAGTTTTCTGTTACTTCCTATTTCTTATATAGATTTGTGTCATTTTTTCAACTACTATTTTATTTACATTAGCAAAATCTTTTTCCTCGTCAAAGAACAGGTTTCGATGATTTATGTTAGAATTTAGTGTTCAGGAAGAGTCATTACTCGGCCCTCATTATATGCAAGCTAATATCTCTCTAATAGCCGAAGTTTCTAGTTGTAATATATTTTGTTCATATTTTCCCAAAAAAGGCTCCTTAATAACCTCAACTAAGCAGCATTCCCTAAGTCCTCAGTTTATTCTTAGGCTATAGTTTTGCTGGAGTCGAGTTGTATCAAATTATCTTCTTTGTTATAGAAAACTTTCCACATAATGACACATCTGACTTTCCTTTTGTTGACTAATTTGACTTCCTGTGTGTTTGTGTGTGATAATTTTTTGCATTATAGTGAGCGTCTTACAATTGTTTGATACATCACTAATTTAGTCATTTGTTCATAAGGTTACTTGTCAATTTATCTTTGATATCACATATCCTTCATGGCATTTATTCCTTTTTTTTTTCTATAAAGAGGCCGTAATGAAGAATGGAATATCACGAGGATGAGCTTGAAATTATTTTTAGAAGATCTTATCATATTATGCATAGTTCTTTCATAGAACGAAATAAACATTAACGATAAATGTTTACTTACATAACAAAATTAAGCAAAGGAGAAATGCGTATTTCAAACAAAAGAGATCTTTTTTCTTATAGCAAAATTTTGTTGTGGTTTTGAGCCTCAGGATGGCTGCCTTCAGCAAAGGTGAAATCGTACCCATTGCACGAATGTCGATTGAAAAGAGACGGGAAAAGGGTCATCTCAAAAGAACGAATGAAAAAAAAAAAACATTCCTAAAGGCAAGAATTAAAAAGAAATCGAAGAGAAAAGAAGACACTTTGGGAAGAAGATATGAAAAGTAGATTAAGCCAACTACGTTGCTAGGAGCTAAAGTGTAAAAGCTATAAATAATAACACTGTCATCAGGTTGACAACATCCGTAACATATTTGAAGTTTAAAAACGATATCAACTGCATTTGTTAGATAAATATTCCTACCTCCTTTGAAGGCTATGTTCTATGTATAGCTTATTTGTGTTTATTCAAATATCCCTAACATAAATTTTTACCTCCTAAATTTAGTTGTTCTTCGATTGGATTATGTAATTCTAATTCCATTACTCTATATCAGTAGCAATGATATGCCAGAAATCATAAATAATACTTCTTGCAGGAATTTTGGCCAAATCTTCTAATGCTAATAGAGCAGACGGATTTCTGGGGTGGATTTGAAGCAGAAGAAACCACTCTCTCTCTCTCTCTCTCTCTCTCTCTCTCTCTCTCTCTCTCTCTCTCTCTCTCTCTCTCTCTCTCTCTCTTTTCGAGTTCTACTTATTTAAAAATTATGTGGATTCGAAAATTTCTTATAAATACATGTATTTATTTCGTGCAATTCCTTGCAATTATTGAAATGAGAATTATATCGGCTTGGGATACCTACTTTCAAGCCATTATGAAATCACCAGTGCAGTGCAAGACTTGAGAAAATCCAATAGTCCAATTCGATACGTAGAGGACTAAAATCTTGCCATTATTTAGAGATATACCAAAAAAATTATATACTGTAAGAACATAATAAAACAATTATTTTGAGCCACGTTCTTGACGAATTGCGCATAAATAGGTATTTTTGATGGGTTGCTTGTTTTGTATTACCATACGTCATTACTCTTGCATCACGGTGATACAAGACCCTTAGGAAATGTGAGGTTTTATATTTATATATGTATATATATATATATATATATATATATATATATATATATATATATATAGAGAGAGAGAGAGAGAGAGAGAGAGAGAGAGAGAGAGATGTGTGCATACATATACAGTATATGTATATATATATATATATATATATATATATATATATATATATATATGTATGTATATATTTATATATATATAAATATATATATATATATATATATATATATATATATATATATATATATATATATATATATCGTGTTTGTGTGTATCGAACGTATCTCAAACGAGTTGTTTTACTGGTCGCTGTTATGTTTGCCCCCAGTCAGGGATAAGTGTAGAGTGTTAAATGCTGAGCGCAAACTTGCAATTGCATTTATTGAGCTTTTTTTGTACTTTGCACACCTGCTATAGTGTGATGTTTGTGTTCGTGCTGTCGGATACAGACCAAAATAAGAAGCTTCGGTTTGTAACCGTTTACAAAAAAATGAGAGTTGCAACTTCTGAAGTTATCGGTTCTAATTAGAAAAAAAAAATCATGGTTACTCTCAGCTTTTCAGTAAGTTATTCATCTGGTGGGTAGAAGATTGTGTTGGGCCAGTCATTGTAGCAAAGGGAATTATCCCTTTAAAATACATACTATAGAATTTGTTTATATATACAGTACACACACACACACACACACACACACACACACATATATATATATATATATATATATATATATATATATATATATATATATATATATATATATATACATACACATTTCTGGGTATGTGTGTATGTCTGAATTTTTACAAGATGGTCATGATAATGATGTTAGTTTTATTATTCAACTTCGACTAACGGCCCCAAATGCATGCATTAATAGGCCTACATCTCATATAATGCAGTACTTGATAATAATTGTGAAAAAATCACAGTGAGACAATATTAATAATCACTCTCTCTCTCTCTCTCTCTCTCTCTCTCTCTCTCTCTCTCTCTCTCTCTCTCTGAAGCTGCATTATCTCCCTCTCTCGTGGTTTCCTTTCCCCTCTCTCCTTAAGAGGCCCTGATGATGTATGAGGGGGGTGGGGGGTAATTGTCGCTGTAAAACTTTAAAGACAATGTTTGTCGAGGCAAAGCATGCACGCTGTCGGCTACCGGGCAACCCGCACAGTGCAAATTAGCAAAAGCTATTTGCATCTGTTTTGGCACAGTGCAAAACTCTGCCGGAAGTCCATTTCTGAATTATGCATAATGGTCTATTTGCGTTTCGCTCGGGAATGGGTCGTACAGATGGCGTTAGGTGGAGCTTGGGAATACTATTATCATTTCTCTTCATTTTTTTTTTTCTGGCATATGGGATGATGGAACATGGGTCACCTAGGAGTTTTCCTCGTAACAAAGGAAACCTGCTTTTCTATCTTTTCTTGGCTTTGAAAATGTCATTCTTATGATCATCGGTATTACTATCATTACTGCTGCTGCTACTATAAAACTTTGTGACCGCAACTACTATCGTTATTCTTGCTACGTTTTATTCGCATCATTATCTTCATTATCGTGACTTTTATGCCTTATTGTGATTCGTGTAGTAATTTCTTTCCCCATCTTCATTATCATAATGGTATCGTTAGTGTACTTTTCATTCCGCAGAAGAAAGTTTGCACAAGCTACCTTTTTATAGATTCCAAGCACGTCGCCTTTCTCAAAACAACACCCACGTCGTCGTTAGTTATCCGTCTGGTAATTTCAGCATTAGTAAAACCATAAATTGTAAAGAGAACAGCACCCGTCAATAAAAGCATCAGTTTGTTGACTCGTAAAAAATAGACGAGAAGAGGAGAAAGAAGACGGTGGCTTCGAGTTGAGTAGTGAGAAATGAAAATGATCTGTCTCTTATACTCCTGGAGTGTATAAGTTGTACGATTAGAGAGGGTTTTGCGTAAGTGGTACAAGACTACTCGGCCTTGAATTGTTATTTTCGAATAAGTGGCCATGAACACTTCTGTGCTATTGATGAATAGGTGGTAAAAAAACTTACCTAGATTTTGCTTTCAATATTTGGTGAGTGAGAGATACCATTACGCCACTTACCGGCAATTTTGACACAATTTAAGAATACTATGTCTGAGAAACTGTGTGGTTTATGACAGCCTCAGACGAATATCGGCAACAATGAACTTACCAGATATGACGCTCCTCAGTTACTGTATATAGTGAATGGAAGTGAAGACTTTTGATATTGGCATGGTGACATCATGGCAACCTCCCCTATATAATCAATAGTAAGTTTCGATATATATATATATATATATATATATATATATATATATATATATATATATATATATATATATATATATATATATATATATTATATAGATCCGGTCACGCTGAGCGGCATTGTCAGACGTATAGCTACTCGGTTTCTCCCCCTCCCTTGGGTAGGGGAAGAGAAAGTAGTCATACCCTGATGAGCGGAGGTACCCATAGAGGTACACTCTGAAACCACAACTGCCGTGTTGTAGTTAGGAAAGGGGTTGGGGGTGGGAAGTGTTGAATCTGTGTGTGTGCATATCTATCTAAATATTTAGCCATCATTTTTTATGGGTTGCGTATAATAGTGTATTATAAATGGAATGCAAAGGGTTTGTGAAGCAAGTATCACGCACTAACCCTAGTGATATATATAGACACCAAAGGTAATTGCAAAAGGTCCTTGCGAGAACATGATTGATGACGAAATTTTAGCAATGTTGTAATGAATTTATTCTTATCTGGATGCACGACCATTGTCAGTGGTATTTAGGTTATTTATTGAAGCGTGAAAATCTTTGCAAATACATAATTGTTTTCAGTGGAAATACTAGCTGTCAAAAATCAGGTATATTAATTAGCACGTATAGTCGGCAAATTAGTCTGCTATTGTTGTAAAATTTTTCATATCTTATTGAATTGGTAAAACCTGTTATTGCCAATTATCGGGAAAAGAAGAGTTTTCTGGAGGGAAAAGTACTGAAAATACAAAGGTTAAGAGAAAAGACCAAGACATTATTTAGAAAATGATAAACGAAACATCTGTTTATACTCTATACCATTTATAAAAATTTTTTTAGGATTTCTGACTTCTGTTTTAATGTCCCTAAAGCTCAAATTAAATTAGATGAGAATAGACAATCTAGTAAATGACTGTGTTATGATGTTATTTTATATAAAAGTGAAATATGGCGTTTTATAGAACAAGACGTATCCTACGACATACTTTCATGAGTGTCTTCTTCTGATCATAGCAACACACTGTATAGCAGGGTCGGCCGCTCGAGTCAACTTTTTTTATCTTTCTATTATCATCATCTTCTTCACCCAGTCCCCAGATCACTCATATCCACCCATCTGGTCCCCTGACGTCCCACACTCCTTCTCCCCATCACTGACATGTTCTGAGCGCTCTTGATTGGTTCCATCTCCTATCTTCCCATTACATGGCCATAGTAGCTGTCACTAGCTTCTCTAGCCTTCTCCTTTACATTACATATACCACACCTTTTTCTCATATCTTGACTTTTCCTCCTGTATAGTAATGATATTCCAGCAATCCATCTCACCATCCTCATCTCGGTTGTTTCCAACAGTCCCTCTTCTTTCTTCTTAAGTGGCAAGGTTCCCATATAATTATATAGACCTGATAATTGTCTTATAAATCTTCGTTTTCAGTCTTAATGGCATTTACTTGTCTGAAATAACTTCAAAACCTCCCTCCATTTTCACCATGCTTCTTTCACTCTCTGTCTCGCTGCTTTGCCAGTACCTCCCTCTACCGTCATTAGTGCTCCCAAGTAGATGTGAAACTCACAGTTCTGTTTGGTGGCTGTTCCATCTTCCACTTGAATGTTTACTTCTTCATGTCCTGCTTTACAACTAATCATTAGCTCTTCATTTCGAGAGTGTTTGGCATGAGAATAAAAGAAATGGTTTCCACCAGTGAATACAGTTTTTGATGAAACGGTTGCACCATCAAATTAATCGTTTAATAATAATTTTGACGTCAAATCTAGTAACTGAGCTACTGTATAATGAATATTGTTGTCAATGAGAATAAATCCTCGTGAAACTGTTTTCTCTAAAATGATTTTGCGTACAGAGGAACTTTCGTAAGAAAGAATCCTCATGAAAACAATAACTAACATTTATGGTATGGCATGGAATGGTTTAACAGGAAAAATTAATCGTCTCAAAAGTTATCTTGAGTGAATACAATATTTTTACCTAGTTATTTTTTTAAACGTCTCCATTCTAACTTGGAACACTTTTAAGAAATGAAGCTTCAAGTGAATCAGTTCTCATAGAAATTAACTTTCGTAAAGATTTGTATTAAAAAGGCGACTTAGATTTGTTTTTTCGTAGAGTGTTTGGCATGATGGGAAACAGGTTGTTATAGCTTATATTAGTTCATGAGTGAATATCCTATCAATAGAGCAGTCAGTTAGCAAAGCTCTTTTAGTACTGTCAGCGGACTAAGAACGATTTTTTTAAACTCTTTATGCCGAAGAAGAAACAATATTTGCTCTTTTGATGAATAGGAGAGAGGAAGAGAGATTCTCTCAAATCAGATATGTTGTAAAAGGATGGAGGAAGGGCTTGTTGCTTATAGTTAGCATTCAATTTTGTCCCTTCTTGGGGATCGATTATTTGTTATGGAAACCTACAAACCAACAATCACAACTTATGGATCTTCCGTACGAGTGTTTCGACAGGAATTTTGGATAATGGTAGCTGCCATGTTCCATCCATTCCATCTAGAAGTAAAATCACCTCTTTTAGCGTAAGATAAATCGGGGCAATGAAAGAGTATAACAGATGTAGCTTATTTTATAACTGATTTAAGAATCGCCTGTACAGATAAAGTGTTCACAACTGCACCATTAATTTCCAGAAGAGGCCCTTCAGCTTTCGACTAAATGGACTTCCACTCTAGAGTGGGACCACAATCTAGTAAGGGAGACAGACAGTGACAGTTTGCATGCATTACAAGGTAACTTCACTTTTTCTTTCACTTATTTTTTTTTTAACCGAATACTGTATATCTTCATGTCCAGGGGTACAGGAGAACTGGCCTGATGTGAAGGATACTTAGTAAAGAACACTTTAATGGCGTTAACTTACCTTCTATTCAGAAAGTGCTCACGAGCTGAAGGAAAGCATTGGGTGATGGCCTCATTAGCCGATCCATTGTTTGTCTTTGTTTTCAATGGAAACTTCTCATAAGCTATTTATGAGAAAATCAACGACAGTACCACGTATAAATTCCTCTCTTGCCTTTCGGTATGAGATCCCCGAAGTTGCATATGCTAAATTATGGTGAAAGGAAACGTATTATTTGATAAGAAAACAATTTCTTTTTAATATTTTCACCAAAGAAACAGACGATTGGTGTGTAAGGTTCGTAGGAATCATATTACCTAACATGACGAGGACAAATGTGTGATATGGTAAGGTATAGAAAAGTGTAAATTTCAAAAAGAGAGAAACTGCAAAAAAAAAAATCATATATGCTACGTAAGGCTGAAAGGAAGGGTAGTACCTATGAGGAAAATCACCTTACCAAAGTCTTGTCCATTGATGAGAGTCCCTTAAATTCACATAAGAAATACTGATAGTTCTTTCGATGATATAATGCTATTTGCATCGTGTAAAGGTGAAAGGAAAACTGGTATAACGTAGAAAAATGTAACTTATTTTATTTTACTATTTTTTTTTTTTTTTTTTTTAGATAATCAGTCACAAGTTTATTATGACTTGTATAAAATTTGAAAAGAGACCTACCACTGATGCCTGGAAAAGGAAAGGCAATCTCTGCTGCATAGCTGAAGATTGATTGATTGATTTGAGGTTTTCTGGCATCCTGACATAGAAGGTCATTGACGCCGACATAGCTGAGGACTACACCAAGACAAAGTATTGGCATGTAACGGAGATGCCCATAAATATGACTCCCCCTTTAAATGTTACAAAGGTTATATGTCACTGCTGCCTTAAAAAGTGAGACAAGTCCTTCTACGCAGATGTGGTGGGGGGAAAAAAAGGAAAGAAGAAGAATGAAATTGACTATTTGAGAAACGTCCAATAATGGAGCTGAATCCACATTGGGAAATAAAGAAGTCTTCTGTAACAGAGATACCTTTCAATGAATAAGTTGTTGCCGATTTAAGATAAGAGGTAGGATCTTTTACGGAGCTAATAGCTGCACCAAGGCTGTAAGTATGTTTATCGGAGAACAAATTTGTAACAGGAGAGCTTCATTCTAAAGTATGCAAAATTTACATGACACTGAAGGCTATAAATGAGGCAGACTATTAAAGGGTTAAAACTTCAGTGAGGAGTCGGGTAAACTGATAACTGTTATGCCATTCCAGTCCAATCATCTTATGGATCTTCTATATCAGTCCATTGTGCTCTAGTCTTGGGTAGTGCTTTAGACTTTGTGGTCTTGCACTGTCTTGGGTTAGAGTTCTCTTGCTTAAGGGTACACTCAGGCACACTATTTTATCTGTTTCCTTATTTCCTTTCTTCACTGGGCTATTTTTCCTGTTGGAGTCCTTGGGCTTTTAGCATCTTGCTTTTCCAACATGGGTTATAGCTTAGCTAATAATAATAATAATAATAATAATAATAATAATAATAATAATAATACACTCTCAGGAGGTAATCTTTTAAATATCTCCATATTCAATCCGTTGTCGTCTTTCTTCCAAATAGCTTCAATTACCTGTTATGATATTCTGTCCTCCAACTGCTGTCCTCCCCACCACAGCCTCCGAGGTTTTATATGGTCTAAGTTCAATTGTTGTTTCGCTAAGTCTTAATTTCTTTCTAATTATTCCTTTTCAAGTGCCCTTTCAATTAAATCTTTGCCGTAGGTCTTCGAAGTACTCACGCTAAGTTAAAAAAAAATTCCTTGCGTCTTTGATGAGGAATCTCGGATGTCATATTTTTCTCTTTTATAGCCAATTCATCTTTGTTTTCCATGCTGGAGTGTGTTACCTATTTTATGTAGGCCTCTTTGGGTTGTAACATTCTACTTTCGCAACTAGTGATGCAGATTGGTATGTAATAGTAACAATAATATCGATTGATGGTGAAGAAAGAAATAATTATTATGATGATAATACTTGTAATATCAATAACGCCATTTGAAAATGAAGGGATGACACTAGATTGCAAAATGAAATACGTTTATTAAAAGCGAGAGACCATCCAAAATCATGCATGGAACATAAGCAGACAGGTAATGGAATAAAGTAATGTATTAGATATGCCACATGTTCTTTTATATGATACAAGAAAGAAAAGTAACTCCTAGAAAAAAATTCTCTCATTATTTCACGAGTGAATGATTTCATCAGTGATTGTTACTAATGATATGCAAGCACCTCGGTCGACTGAGGGTTGTAATTATCCATATTACTAACCAGCAACATTCATAACAAGGCCCTTAGGGTGAACCACCTAATAGTGGTGCGCGATAAATTAAAGAAGCTAAAGAGTGTAGTCAAAAAGAACATCTTTTCTGTTGAGGGAAAGTTTTTTTATTACCCTTAATTGATTAATGTTCCACAATGCAGTGGCACTTATCTTTAGCAAGAGATACTTACAAGTTGTGGAACTAACGCAATCTGGTGAAATAGGCCTACATATATATTCTTTCATAAGCATACACATACTCATGCACAAGCATTGGCACAAGGCACGCATGTACATACAGGTATGTATACTGTATATGTTTATATGTGTATATATATGTGTTATCATTCTTCTTCGTCTGCATCTTTTCCCACTTGTATGTGGGGCTGATGTTTCTGGCCAGTGTTCTCCATCTACCTCTGTCCCACACTTCATCACCAGTTAATCCCTTTGATTGAAGGTCATCCTTGATACAGTCCATCCACCCTCGCTTTGATCTCCCTCTCCTTCTCGTTCCCTGTACCTCCATTTCCATTACTCTCCTCCCAATATACGGTTCATCTCTTCTTATGACATGTGTTATGATTATTATTATTCTTATCTAAGCTACAACCCTAGTTGGAAAAGCAGAATGCTATAAGCCCAAGGTGTCCAACAGGGAATAATAGCTCACGGAAAACCATGGTACAGAGGCTTAAGGACTATCCAAGACTAGAGAACAATAGTTTGATTTTGGAATGATCTTCTCTTAGAAGAGTTGCTTCCCATAACTGAAGTCTTATACCTAACCAAGTGGAAAGTACCCACTGAGCAATTACAGTGCCGTAGTTAACCCCTTGAGCCAGGAAGAATTGTTTGGTAATTTCAGTGTTGTCAGGTGTATGAAGACAGAGGAGAATGTGGACAGAATAGGCCAGACTATTCGGTGTTTATGTAGGCAAAGTGAAAATTAGCAGTATGCAGAGGGATGCAAGGTGGTACTATTTGGCCAGTCAAAGGACCCAATAACTCTCTAACGGTATTATCTCAACATTTGACTGGTGCCCTGACTAACTTACTACCATTTTATATATATATATATATATATATATATATATATATATATATATATATATGCGTGTGTGTGTGTGTGTGTGTGTGTGTGTGTGTGTGTGTGTAGTCTCTAGAAACTATGATGTGATCTGACCAGAGGGAAAAGGGCAGAGGGGTCAAAATTCATTACATTAAAGTCAAGTAAATGAAGAAAAAACCCATGGGACTTTACTCAAGTTTGAATTGGTCTTTTAAATACAGAAGATAAAATTCAAGTGTAGAAATATAAGAATAATTTTGTATGGCTAAAGTTTTACGGCGAGCTGGTATTTAGGTATTTTGCGATTAGCAATGCGACTTGGTGAAAGAAATTGGTTGAAAACTGATTGGTAACGTTTCTGCCTGGTGTTTGCCAGTCGGGGGTTCGAGTCCCGCTCAGACTCATTAGTGCCATTAGTGTCTGCAACCTTACCATCCTTGTGAGCTAAGGTTGGGGGGTTTGGGGGAGCCTATAGGTCTATCTGCTGAGTCATCAGCAGCTACTGCCTGGCCCTCCCTGGTCCTAGCTTGGGTGGAGAGGAGGCTTGGGTGCTGACCATGTGATATATGGTCAGTCTCTAGGGCATTGTCCTGATTGCTAGGGCAATGTCACTGTCCCTTGCCTCTGCCATTCATGAGCGACCTTTAAACCTTTAAACCTTTAAACAGTCGTTGTGTCCAAGTGACCAAAGTTGATATTTTTACCATCCTGGTTTTTTTTCTTATCCAAGTATAAAATTTTTATAACCATAATATTCATATATTTCGTTCGTCGTATTTCATTTCATTTACAAACAGATGAGTCTGCGTATTATGATCTGTTTAACAAGAATGAACGTGATCTAATGATAGCATGTACCAAATTGTTTTGGCCTTAGAGAAGTTTATTTCGCTATTATAATTTCTTTGTTGTTACTAATGTATAACTAGACCGTGAGTGTACCCATATAATAAAAAATTAAAGGTTTGAGAGTCTTCTATGAGTGACAGAGGCAAAGGACCAGACAATACCCTAGACTAGAGACCAACCATATATAGGCTACAAACGATCAGTACTCAAGCTAGGACCAAGGAGGGCTAGGTAATGATTGGCTTAGAAGGTAGACTTTTACGCTTCCCCAAATAACCCCCTTCTCCTTAGTTCACATGGCTGACGAGGTTTCGAACGCTTGTGAAAACTTCTAGTAAGCTTGATTCGAACTTCCAATCCTTGACCTTGGGCTGATAGAAAAAATCCTGTTGGCCAGTGGTGAGAGAGGCTAGCCCAGGTTGAACAACGGCTAGTCTAAACTGGGATTGTATCACACGTAGACTATTGATTCTACACATAAAATTATTCCCAATCATAACTGATATTTAGATCGATCCCCAGAAGTAATCTACGGCAATAAACTTCCTTATGCAGTTTGTTTGTTTGGGAGAGAATGTAAGATAGTGTTAAAGAAATCCATTCTTAAATCCTCTTGTATTGGGAATGTAAGGCTATAACGTGGAAAATAAAAAGTTAGATTTTTTCTTCAGAAAGATATAGAAAACAAGTAGCCTACATATTAATTAGATGCCCAATTTAGAAAATAACACGCACATGCTTTGGATTATATGAAGGTAAGGTATTTGGCAAATAAATGCCTAGCGATTGGGAAGTTGCCTGACTTGCTTCGGTTAATAAAACCACGTTTTTTTTTTTTTCCGAATCCAGTTTGAACAATTTTGAAGAATGATCACATTTCTTATCATAGGACTCTTGGAGACTGCCTTGACATTAAGGTTTCTTTCGTATGAACTTAAACATCTTCGAAATACCAGACTTTCTTATATGCAGGGACCCCAACTAGTCTCGCACAACATCCCAAAAAAGTATCTCTTAAAATTTTAAAGAAGGGAACAACAAAATTTAACATCGAGGTTTTAATTTGAATGTCTTCAAGCCTAAATCTCACATTTCTAAAGAGAATTGTTATATGGTGTTTTATTCAGTTTTTTTTTCTTTCTTTCTTTTTCCAGGACGGAATGAAAGACTGTATATTTTGGTTTATCTTGTTGATTTTTCTGATTCCAATTTATATTGTGAAAGGATTTAAGTTTATTTAAATGTCGATTCCACAGATTCTAATGTTGTAAATGTTCAATTCAGTAAACAAGTCCCCAGCATGATGAAATTATAGCTTGCATGTGTGTCATAAAGATATATAATCAGTTATTACATTAGCTTCTTTGTACCTTGATGATGTTATAAAATAGTGTTGAAGGTAATTTACAATTAGGTAATGACAAGAAAACTACTAGAAAGAACTCCGTTTCTTTTAGGACACTCTTGAAATCTGGTCCTCCTAATGAACAATTTACTGCAATTTAGTATAAGCTTCATTATCTGCATCTATCCGTTACCGTAGGCTATTTTTCAGATATTTGGTATCATCTTTTACAATGTGCATTTCACACGCTCTTGACCATGGAATTCTGCACTCAACCTGTTAATGATGTACTGTAATTACTTGTGCTATTGCATTTCTTATCCTTTTTTACTAATGTCATAACTGTAACAACGTTGTATTTTTATTGTAACTCTGTATATGACTTTTAGCTGAAATAAACTTTAAGATAGTATGGGGACGCTGTAGCTGCAGCATTAGTAGCCATGCTCGGCCAACCTTGAATAAGAAAGGAGTTGGTTTTAGGGAACTCCTGCGGGACCCGAACTCATGCATGAGTGGCGTCTCTGTATGCCCTCCTTTTTCCGAACTCTTCCATAAATCAACTGACCCTGCATCTGCGTTATCAGATAAGCCGCGCACTAGGCAGCCATTGTGTCGAGTAACTAGAATGCTGCACCTTTATCGCCGATGAATCGATCGCCATTGAGTCTCGGGGTAACGAAGAATCACGGTATCCGATCCCGGTCCGGTTAAGCTGGGAGGTCGGCGACTCATAGTTAAAAGCCCGGTCATGAAGCCATCAACGTCAACGGGTATGGAGTTCGGTCATAACATTTATTGCGCATTAATGACTTGGATAAATGAGCGCCTTCTACGTTGGAGGTGTTTTGGTCTTGGATGCTAAATGGCTTATGCGCGCAGACGCTAGAATTAATAGACTAAAGAAACAAAAAGGGTCCGAGAAAATTAAGACGCAAACAGGGTAGCTTCAACTATTGTGCATTGTAATAGCAGTAGGTGCAGCTGTTTGGATCTCTCTCTCTCTCTCTCTCTCTCTCTCTCTCTCTCTCTCTCCCCCCGTCTTTAAAGAATTATCTTACAAATTTTGGTGTGTAAGGGAGATAAACTTTTAAATAAGAGCCCTCCATCTTTTTCATTATGACATCATTCATGTAAAAAAGCAATGTGCATATATATATATATATATATATATATATATATATATATATATATATATATATATATATATACATATATATATAAAATTTAATTTTGTAGCATAATCTTAAAAGAAAAATAGATTTCTACTAACACAAAAGCACTTTCTCTCTCTCTCTCTCCCTCTCTCTCTCTCTCTCTCTCTCTCTCTCTCTCTCTCTCTCTCTCTCTCTCTCTCTCTCTCTCTCTCCTTTGAAATAAAAATTTGGTTTCGTTATTTTCCTCCACTCTTGATAAGAATTTGATATGATAAAGGAAGTGCATGCAGCGGGTAAAATATATGAGCTTATTAATAAATAAAAAGAGACCGTTCAAAATCCCTTCCCACAAAAGACCATTTTATTGTGTACAATTGATGATCGAAATGAATGCCAATAGTAAAACCCCATTGTATCTGAATGAAACATCCCAATCGAAAACCCAGCGAGCATAATTATAATTCCTATCTTTTCACAATGGAAAGAAAGAGAAAGGCCAATAGGAGACACATGGTCAGCGGCGTGAACGTACGCCCAGGTAAACAGACCCAATCCACAGGTAAGACAAATAATGGTAATAACTTAAGTGCGGTTACACTTTGAACCTACTCCTGGACTCGGTAATATCCTTTTCGCAAATCGTGGCAAAAGAGGAAAAGAGAAATTAACAAGTTCTTACATTCAAGGCATCTTTGTAAACAAGTTTTTTTTTTGTGGGGGGGGGCGGCATATCAATTCCCGTTATGCAAAGGAATGAAAAAAAGGTTCATGATCTTAAGAATTTTTTTTTCGTATTTTCACGTTTTTCTTTTTTTTAAAGAGTCCTTCTAAAATATTGTCATGCAACAAGTCTAGGTGAAATGTCACTGTATTTTTGTCTCATGAGTTCAGTGGAACGGAATTTCACCTCTCTCTCTCTCTCTCTCTCTCTCTCTCTCTCTCTCTCTATATATATATATATATATATATATATATATATATATATATATATATATATATACATGTGTAGTGTGTGTGTGTGTGTGTGTACAGTTATTTTGTGACCCAGTGGTTTTAAATGTCAACTATACTCATGCTGCTGAGTATGGGTTCATTTTATCATTCGATTCTAAGACTTGTCCTGGTAAGCATATCCAAAAAAGGTCATTGGGGCTATTAGAATACATGAATCCACTTAGCATATATGGACATCAAATTCCATATACAGTAGGCTACATAGCTCGGCCTACAAAACAAAAACCGCCTATATATCATGTTATGAGGCTAGTGATGTGTGATTGATCTTGAACGAAATTTTATCCTTTTTGTCTTGATGAATACCTGAGTTTATTCTCATTAATCTGTGATGGTTTGAATCCTTGTTGGGAAGAATGATTACGGATTTGATTCATAATTCAGATTTAAAGCTTGCAATGGTAACTTTATTCGTAAGGAAGCTGTCCATCATCAGCATTGATTTTTCTTGCTGCCAACTTGAACAAACTCCAATTTCGTTTAAAGTTTTTCACTTTGCTTATAGGTTTTTTTTCTTTTAACATTGATTTCGAGAGGTTTGTTTTAATAATAAGGGCATCAATTTCATGACCGTCTTTGAAGATTTCCTATTTTTATCGATGTTGTATTAGTCGCTGGTAGAAGTGTCTGTATCATTTACCAGCCTTTCGTGCTATTGACATTTAGAATGTGAAACTCTAGTGTTCTCTTTCATGCAGTGACCAAGATTGATTGATCTGTCTAGCTTTGCATTTGATGACCTTGGCCCTTTAAGTTTAAATATCAGCGTTTGCGTAAACCTATGTACATGCATTGAGCATCCACAGATTTTTTTTTAACATAACACTCCTGATACCATAATTAGTTTAACTCAACTATATATCTTTTCATTACTTGAACACTATTTTCTTTATTTCTGAATCATCATGATTGCTCTTATTAGTTCACTTTTATTTCAGCTTTTGTATTAAATATCGGTGGTTTGACGACGAAGCCATAGTATCTCTAACCTTTATCTTTTGAGGTCTATTTATAAAGGAGTAGGAACATTTCTTTAGTAATAAAAGTTTCAATACCTAAGCAAATGTCTATCAGTTTATGACTAAACATGTAATTGCCCCCGAATATTTACAGTTAATTATATTTGTTGATAATCTTTGATAGGGCAATTGTTTGATTATTATTGTAAAGAAAAAGATATAACACTATACAAAAATATCGAGAAAGAAATCTCTTCTGGTCGGATGCACAGCTTCTGATCTCACCAGATGCAAGGACGTACAAACGCACACATATCTCGCTTGGGTGGTGGCGGGTCTTCTGGCAAGGTAGATCGAGATCGTGAGTGGGCTGTGGTGGGCCCCAGGCAGGTGCAATAATGTTAGATGAGGGCCATCATCCCCTGACCGCCCCATCGCCGCTTTTGGGGCCAGCTGAGATTAGCGGTACGACGATGTAGGAGCATTTGCCAAATATATGATTTGAAAGGTTTATTGCTGGTAAATATGAATACTTTTTAATTAGGAATATACAAGACCTGCATGTCAATAGCTTAACTTACCATAGGTATCAAAATTCGCCGAAAGCGCAATTGTTTATCACTGGCTGGAAGCCAGCGTGAGGAGCCCCCAGCCAATCACCCTCAGGCGAACCACGCACGGGCCAACACGTGAGCCGCGCGAGCCTGTAACTCCGCCTTACTAAAGCCAATTGGTTGGATGTTTCCAGAGGTGACCAATAGCAGCTCAGGTAGGCGGAGCGAGCGCTCATGAGACACATTGCGTAAAAGAAAGACACATGCTCAAGGGATACTATGTCTTTTATATGGCCCTTTTGAAATGCGGTTGGTCAGGTAAGCATCCTCTGCGGTCGGGGTAAGATAATGCCAACGGAAAGCTCTTTGCCTAATAACCATGCCCTTTTAGCACTGACACTGGGCATCAGTAGCGGGTATAGAGCAGTTGGGCCGTATGGGGATAAAGCTAGAGAACATTACAGGTGAACTGGTAGTCTGGTGCTGAAGGTCAAAGTGTACAGTACTGGACTTGTGTCGCTCGAACCCACGAGTGTTGGTGACCGCCCCAAAGAGGGAAGAGAGTGTTACTGGTAGAGAGACAGATACTTGATCTCGTAGTGGGTTGCCCCTCGACAGATCTCAAGGAGGACATCGGTAGTGAAGTGTCGCCTCCTGCTCATATGCAAGTGACTTTTTTTAATGCAAGAAAGATAAGACAGAAAGTGCCAGCCGAGATGAAGTCGACAAGCATAGATGATCCTAAAATGGAGACGCGGGTATTGATGCCTGCCGAGTTCTCCCTTGTCGTGACGGCAAGACCACTGCCGCCCCTGGACCGTTTGGTACCTGCCGAAGACTGCATCAAAGTGTGTGCTACGCGTCGCCTCCCCGTGCAGACTCGCTACCTTCCCTTCAGTGGCACCGTCAGGGCAGATAATCTTCCCCTTCTGCCGTATCTGCCAGCCATGGACGTAAGTAATCAAGTTTTTAACTTTACAACTCCTTCATATTATGGATGTGGTAACTTCATCCTGGTTTCGTCTTTAAAGTAAGATCAAATTTGCGACATGTTTTTTAATCATGAGTTATTTCCAATTCAGAGTGATGTTGCCACATCTGTATTTTAGAAGGATAACCGTTTATGACCATAATGTTATTAGGATTTGAAGTGCTCTATCAACAAAACATGAGAATATTATCAAGTAACTTTCGCTCTTGTTTGATATAAGTTCTTTCAATTTTTGTGTCGTGATTTTTTTACTTTATTTACACAAAAGAAAATATTCTCATCTGTGTTGATTTTAATATGACATATAAGTAGTCTAGCAGTATTAGTAGTTAAAAAGATAAAATCACTGTAAAGATGAAAACACTTCTTGAGAGTAATTTTGTTTATTTACACTGCAGTTTTGATTATAAAATATATATGTAATTTCTTTTTCTTTGACAATCATGAATTAAACAAATTGTCATAAATCAACTTTATGTTTATTTCACATATAAAATTCTATTGTTGTATTTTATTATTTGTGTGTTATATTCATATTACAATGTTTGTAATATATCACAGCAAGAACTAACTTTGTGTGGGAAGTAGTAATATAATAATAATGGTCTTAGTCAGGATATGTGTATCAACAATCGGATCATTAGGAAAGGAGGCTTTCCAAGTCGATGATAATTATGAAGAGTATTCGACTCTCTCTCTCTCTCTCTCTCTCTCTCTGTCTCTCTCTCTCTCTCTCTCTCTCTCTCTCTCTCTCTCTCTCTCTCTCTCTCTCATATATATAAATATATATATATACATATATATTATACATATATATATATATATATATATATATATATATATATATATATATATATATATATATATATATATTTATATATATATTTATATATATATATGTATATATATATATATATATATATATATATGTATATATATATATATATATATATATATATATATATATATATATATATATATATATAAAATATCTATGTGTATAATTGTTTTCTAATGGATGTTTGTTTGTGTGCGTGTTGAGAGAGAGAGAGAGAGAGAGAGAGAGAGAGAGAGAGAGAGAGAGAGAGGAGAGAGAGAGAGAGAGAGAGAGAGAGAGAGAGAGAGAAGGCGAGTAGCTTTGGTACCTGAAATTTGCGAATGAATGGCAGATTTTATGTTGGCCCACCTGAGGGTGACCGAGTAGCTCTTAAAGCTCAACAAATTTCTCAGTTTAATGTTGCAATATTCGCAATTCTAAACAGCAGGTATATAGCTATATTAAAGAATCGTAAACATCAGGTGCTTTTACTTTAAAATAATTTTAATGTAATTGGAGAATTTGTAGTTTCCTTATCCCTTAATCAATAGAGAAGATACTAAACCTGATACACAAATGACAGTCAAAATAGCTTAATATTTGATTATGAGTCTTGCATTTACTTGTAGTCAATTGTGAGTTTTTGTTTTGTCATATATGACATCATCGCGTATTAATAAGAATTTTACTGATTTCACTTTTGTTTTATAGAATAATTTTCTTAATTATCCTTTTCCTTAAATAGAGAAATAGAGACAGACTCATTTTTATTTGGCTATCAGAGGTGCTTGTGAGCACTTGAAGCTGTTAATTGCTGATCGATATTTCCATAATTTTTGATAAGCTGTGTATTCAAATTTCAATTGACAGAAAGGGAAATTTATTAAGAAACCTTTCTTATTTTAAATGACTTTATGACATTTCTTTACAGGATTTTAATGCTATGTTCTAGATAACGTGTAATTTTCGTAAAAGGATACGATTTTCTTATAATAAATTGGAAATCACATATGAAGATGAAGCTGTATGTAAAAAAAATCAACTTCTGCGAAGTCTACAGCTATAGAAAAGGTTTATATTAAAAAAAAAGATGGTCGGTCTTCCATCATGCCACAGGAAGTGATCTAAACATCAAAATTCTTATCTCTCTCTCTCTCTCTCTCTCTCTCTCTCTCTCTCTTAATCTACTTCTCCCACTCCTTCGTCATTGCGAGAGGAACAAAAAGCTGAATACACGGCAGAACCGCCAGCGGCTGTAATGCAGCGTTAACGTTATGTTTTGAACCACAGCCATTGTGAGAGAAATTGCTCATGAGTCTGTCGGTAACGGAAAGAGGCTGTAAGTAGCTGCCCCACCCAAAACTTTATTCAGATGAAGCACTCTCAGTAGCTTTATCTCTCTCTCTCTCTCTCTCTCTCTCTCTCTCTCTCTCTCTCTCTCTCTCTCTCTCTCTCTCTCTCTCAATTGTTGCAGATTTATGTCAGTAGTTTAGCCTCTCCTTATACATCTTTTTTTTCAAACTTATAATTTATTTGAAATACAATAAATATGCCATGTTATAAAATTGAACTATCAGTCTACGGATGACACATTCTAAAATTGTCTAGTTGACCCAAAACCGTGTTGGGTAATTCCCTTTTGTTGGATTTGCATAGAAAACGGCAGCGTAATATCACTCATCCCTCTGAAATGGGAGTTGTGTAAGTCACACAGATGTTACTTCGAGAGCCTATCAATCTCAAAGTCTTTCTTTGCTGTGATTTTGACAGCTTCATCGTAATTGCTAAGAACGATGCCGATTGGAACGTTAAGCATACGGAGAGAGACAAAGTGTCTGCGCACACGTCATGGCAATGGAAATAACAGAACTTGTGCTTAATGCCAACGTTGCAAAGAGATCACATAATTTAGTAAGTTTTCGCCTCAAAGGACTTTGAGTCTAATGTGGAAAGACCAGAAGGGTTACCCGGCCAGCGCTGGTAGGTAGCTACCTAAGAACAACCACAGACAATTACCTAGGTACCGTGGAGGTAGTCGAGTGGTCATGTGCCTGTAGCTCTGGGGCTGCCTCAAAGGGCCTCCTCCCTCCTATACCCTGCGCTTGACCACGACTTCAGCTTCGGGTCCTAACGGCAGTCATGCCTTCCATCCTCTCGGCGCTCTCGCTTCCTAAGAACATTATTCTACTTTAATTGCTCATGAAGTTAGCTTTTAGCTGTCGCTTTCGATGATTTAAAACTCAGATATCCTCAAATACTTGCTGAGAATAATCGGGATCACGATCTCTATCTGGCTGATCTGTTGGACCTCCTCGCACTTTACCGCACCTTCTCATTGTCTTAGTCCTTCAACTCCTCCCTCACCTTCACTTCTATTTTTTCCTGTTTCTCCCTTCTCTCCTCCTTCTCAACTTCTTTATCATATTCCTTCCCCTCCTTTTCCTCCAACTCCTCCTCTTCGTCCTTCCACATTGTGTTTTGCTTTGAAGTTTCTTTTTTTGTGCGCAGGTCACATCCCAGATGACCGCCTTAGGGCACGAGGAACCTCCGGCAGGAGTTATCACGATACCCCCGGAGCTCCCGCTGTTGCTCACTACCAACAATGAGCACTGGACCGGAGACGAGATATCATCAGAATTAGCTGCTTTATGAGAGAGAGAGAAAGAGAGAGAGAGAGAGAGAGAGAGAGAGAGAGAGAGAGAGAGAGAGAGAGAGAGAGTTATGAAAAGACAAAGGAAGAACTGATTTAAGAGATCAACTTTTCATCAATTTCTTATACATAAGTGTTTAAAAGCTCAATTATATTTGGTCGTTGAAAATTTCACCATAGATAATAAGTAGCTTCCGAATTTAAATCCGGTGGCGTTATTTATCTGCTGAAGTTATATGGTTTACCAACAGATGTCCCAGAATGAGCTATACTATTATCGGCATAATCATTCATCTGTGCAAATCTTACCTCACCTGTTTGAGTAGCCTAAAGGGGAGCACCTATTACTGATCTGCCCTTAGTACCTGCGGAGTGACAAGTAGCAACACGAGGACTCTTGACAGAAATATGGCCTGGGGAGACCCTAATGACTAATAGCAAATAGGAGAATAAATTCGAAACAAATAGATGGACGATGAGTTAGATTTCCGGTTGACTAAACAAGCGATGGATACGAAAGGCTTTTAGCTGTAGTTGTTAGTTTGACTGCAAAAGTATCTGCTACAATATGCCGTCCTGCATTTCAATTATTAAATTAGTAAGAGGAAGGTAAGGAGGGGTGGGGAGTACGCTGGCCTTATGGTTGGTTAGCCATGACGGTGGCGAAGTGGGAACGGGAGGGTATGAATGGAAAGGGTGAAATGGCGTTAGGGGCAAGGTAGGGATGTGAAAGGACTGTTATCAGGACGGGAAAGAAGTGGATGAAATGACCTTCTCTCTTTTTCTCTCGAGTGGATGTTTCAGTGTGGTGGAGTTTTTCACGGTGGATTGTGTTAAATTGGAGAGAATTCTCGTGAAGTAAGGTGCCATGATTCCGAGAGAAATATATATATATATATATATATATATATATATATATATATATATTATATATATGTGTGTGTGTGTGTGTGTGTGTGTGTGTGTATGTATGTATGTATGTATGTATGTGTGTGTAACAAAAAAACAAAGCGACTTGGGAGGTGATACGGATATTATTCAAATTCGCTGTGGACTCAGGGAGAGTAAGCAGAACAAAATGACCGTCTAATTTCCCTTTATGTCAAACAGTGAATCCAATTCGTTCTGGTTTGGCATTTCTCGATTCACTAAGGAGTGAAAAGTTTCCTGTTTTGACATCAATTCGCCAGATGTTTTGCATTGATGGTGTAATTCTTGTTGTTATTCTCATTGAAATATCTTATTGATTTTATTTTTTTATCTAATCGTTAGTCGAATGATAAGGTTAGTTCTTGCTGTAAATTAACTGTGACTGACTCAGGTACCATATTTTTTTTTTCTTTTTTTTGCATATTAATTTTTGTCTTGATTTTGAAGTAACTAATATCCTTTTCTTTTTTTTCAGGTTAGATCACGCTATGGTGGCTACGATTCAGTCGATGAAGATGGACGAAGAACCTGCAACTGGGTCAGATTCCTTAAAGTAGCCCAGTTCTACAGCCACGAGGTCAACCTTGTAGGACGCCGCGCTGGTCCTCGAGGAGACGTCATCTTCGAAGTGGTCAGAGAGATCCTCCCTGGTGGCGAGCTCTTAGCCTTTCTTCTACCAGACATGAACGGAGAAAACGCCCTTCTCCTGCCAGCTCTGACGCTCATCCGATCGTCCTTGTACCGACAAACGATCGACTCCATCATGGCAGAGGCCCCTCTCGATCTGTCGTGCTCCCTCTTAAGTCATCCGGAACCACGACCCAGCAATGCGAGTTCGATGTCGCGTGACTCCGACGATGCGTCGCCTTCCCTCTCCCCGTCGCCTTCATCGTCGCCTGCCTCTTCTACGTCTTCCACGTCGTCAGTATTCCACGTCGGTAGATCTCAGTTACAGTTCGGACTACCGCCACGCCTTCCTATGGGCCTGGCGCCTCAGTCCCCTTCAGAATTGTCCACTGGAAGCTCCTCGAGTATCTCCGCTCAGAGCAGCGCTGTTTCGCCTACGTTAGTACCTGCCAAGCGCCGAGAGCGGACGATGTTGCCCTGCAGTGAGTGCGGCAAAGCTTTTGACCGCCCGTCCCTCCTGAAGAGGCACATGAGAACGCACACCGGAGAAAAACCCCACGTATGCGAGGTCTGTGGGAAAGGTTTCTCTACGAGCTCTTCTTTGAATACTCACAGGAGAATTCACAGTGGGGAGAAACCCCATCAGTGTGGGGTGTGTGGGAAAAGATTCACAGCTTCTTCCAATCTTTATTATCACAAGATGACCCATGTCAAGGAAAAGCCCCATAAATGTTCTCTTTGCACTCGGTCATTCCCTACTCCCGGCGACCTCAGGTCACACATGTTTGTACACAACGGCCAGTGGCCTCACAAATGTACAGTTTGCGGCAAAGGATTTTCAAAGCTCACGAATCTCAGAAATCACGCCCTCCTGCACTCGGCTAAAACTCGAGTACCCCCTCCAGCGGTGCCCATGTCCCCGTCATCAGCTTCGCTGTAGCCTTCTGGTATAAATTCCCCCTTTTTATTGGGGGGATGAACCCCCCTTTATTTTAAAGGGACAGGAAATAACGAGGCTGGATGCATCGCCCATCATCTCATCACAAAATCATGACACAATGCCAAATAGTGTAGAAGCTTCTTGGTTCTTCATCTTTCATCTTAAATTGTTAATTATGATGCCTTCCTGACCTTCATTTCCAAAAGATTTTATTTTATTATTTTTTATATATCTGGCACGAACATACCTCCTCTTCTTAGTCTGTGATCTCCTATATAAGTGTGCAATATTTATTTTTGTATATACTGTAAATAATTGTTCATCAGTCCGCTGTTTGTAAAATAAATTTCCTGAATATAATCCTGTGTTTTTCTCCCTCTGAAAATGCATCTATATCTTCAATATATGGTTTAAAAGCATAGTATTTACTAGTAAACTCCTGCAAGCGTATGATATTATGAAAAAGTTACCTTTTTATCATTAGAGCATTCGCATAGGCAAGTGGTACGGCGAGACGCATTTTGCATTTTCTAGAATTCTTCTTAGATTCATCTTTTTCATTAAACGTCAAGACTAACTTGGTTAGTTGATTCATGAAACATTACAAAATATAATTGCTAAAGTTCACAAATATAAATTTTTAATTACACTTCCCAAAATGGAAAATCCAGGTAATAATTGATGCTACGCGAGGAAAGGATATATGCTTTCAATACTTTTGAAGTTCCGCCGAAGATGCTAAAAGTTCCATATGCATTTAGTCGTTTCAGTTTTAAATATGGGATATGAAGTGGATATGATAATGAACACTTTAGATGATTATTGCAGTAGTTTATTGCTTAGTATCTGTGAAACATAAAGCTGCTGCAATTTGTATGAAATTTTGACGTACTATTATTACATCAGCTCATCCCGAAAAGAAATCATTAGCAAAAGGGAAATATGACTATGAAATCAAACAAGTTTAGGCCAACTTCAATGTGGTGAATACCATCGGTACCAATAATACAGAGAACAGTACTTATTCTATAAATTGGTGATTCGATAAATTAACGAATATTTGAAGACTAAAGTTTTCTACCCCAATTTATAAAATGGAATATACCTTGAGTGTAAAACTTATTAGAATTTCATAGATTTTACCAATAGTAATTGAGCATATTTTATGGTCACTTTTGCAGAATAATTTTATATAAATTTTCAGCTCATCAGATGAATTTAGATGTATCGGGACTAAGCCTCTTAACGCAAGTACCCTTTAACTTTGTTGATCACAATGAAATAAAATAGATATAAGTTAGCCTTGCTCAAACTAGTACCTGAAAAACTCTACGGCGAGTATACTGAGAATTTCAAATACAAAAAATTGGTATTTTTTTGTGTTCCTATGAATGTGGAATTTATTATATATATAAATATTATTCTATTTGTTCAGATGTGTCATATTTGTTAAAATGAAACGGCCTTGGATGCC
>NC_090726.1:137004968-137044968 GCF_036898095.1 Palaemon carinicauda | reverse complement strand
ATCTAGTTTGCACAAACTTTCACATTCCATTGATGATAAGGCATTCTGATTTAACACCTATTCAACTTCATGTAGCAAAACAATAATTTCCTGTCAGTATATTTTCCCTTCTGCAATTCTCGTATTGTAAAGCGCCACCTGATAATCAGCCATTCTCCGTATTGAGCTAACCTCCTCAAATCTGATCATTCTTCTAACCAGCTATAACTATTTCCTTTCAAAAGTTTCTCTCTTTCTACCATGCGTTAATCTTCATACGCTATGCTTTCCCAAAGGGTAGTTGGTTCGATTATTCCGTCATAGAATCGAATGGAGTTTTGCATAGAAATTTTTCTTTCAAATATTTTGAAGTACTATAATTCTCTCTATTCCACTTATTCTGTATTACAATTATTTCCCTTTCTACCAGCATTTAATACATTCTTCTGGCCGATTTAACAATGCTGTTGACAGTACACCACTTTATTTGTCAGAACTGCATCGGTAAATCCAATTTGCCTGGAGTATACTTGAGATTCCCTTATGAAATGTCTATCTTAGCTATGCTTCGTAATAACACCTGTTTCGGCAAATAATAATAAAGTAGAGGATCATCAATAGGTAGTAGGTTGGCCAAGGCACCAGCTACCCGTTGAGATACTACCACTAGAGAGTTATTGGATCTTTTGACTAGTCAGACAGTACTACATTGGATCCCTCTCACTCGTTACGGCTCATATTTTCTTTGCTTACACATTTTCTTTCCTAATACACCTGATAACACCAAGATATCTGAAAATTTCTTCTTCACTCAATGGGTAATTATTCAGTGGTTACTGTTCACTTGTTAAGTGTAGAAGAGAGACTTCAGCTATGGTAAGCAGCTTTTCTAATAGAAGGACACTCCAAAATTAAATCATTATTGGGTAGTATCATAGCCACACTCGGCCACACTGTACTATCTATTTCGTTATTTCCTATCCTCATGAGGCTATTTTTCCTGTTGGAGCCTTTGGGCTTCTAGCGTCTTGCTTTTCCAGCTATGGTTGTAGCTTAGCTAGTAATGATAATAAGGATATGAATTATCCACTATCGTTCATTTCCTATCCCCCCCCCAAAAAAAATCATTGCTCCATTTTGTTGGTTTCCATTTTAATTTCATAAACTTAATCTTGTTATCATTCACTTCGAACATCCTCCAATATTTTCAGTTTTCTTCACTGTCACCATTAAGCATTATACTATCATATCCAAACATTATCCACCCTATAATATGTTGCTGACTACTTTTCTTATCCATAATTTTTTGCTTACTTATTTTGCCCCGATTCTGTTATTGCGCCCTATTGTCTGAGACCTAATTACACGAAGATGAAAGTTACCATCAATTATTCAAATCGTTACGCAAGGCTTGCTTTTATAGTAAAAATTTATTTAATCGTTTCTTACATCGTATATCCTTAGTGCTCTGCAAATTAAATTTATATCAATTCTATCAAAGCCTTTCTGAAAGCATAAATTCAACATATAATTTTCCTTACTCTCAAAATTATAACAGAACGGTTTCATAAATGATAATACCCGATCCACAAACCCCATTCTTGTTCATAAATTCTTTCGTTATTGAGTGAAGAAGAAATTTTCAGGTAGTAGGTTGGCCAGGGCACCAGCCACCCGTTGAAGTACTACCACCAGAGAGTTATGGGGTCTTTTGACTGGCCAGACAGTACTATATTGGATCCTCCTCTCTGGTTACGGTTCATTTTCCCTTTGCCTACACACTCACACACCAAATAGTCTGGTTCTATTCCTTACATATTCTCCTCTGTCCTCATACACCTGACAACAATGAGATTACCAAACAATTCTTCTTAATGCACTGTAATTGTTCAGTGGCCTCTTTCCACTTTGTTAGGGTAGAAGAGACTCTTTAGCTATGGTAAGCAGCTCTTCTAGGAGAAGGACATTCCAAAATCAAATCATTGTTCTCTAATCTTGGGTAGTGCCATAGCCTCTGTACCATGGTCATCCACCATCTTCGGTTAGAGTTCTCTTGCTTGAGGGTACACTCAGGTACACTGTTTTATCTTGTATCTTATTTCTCTTCCTCTTGTTTTGTTAAAAGTTTTTATATTTTATAAAGTTATATTTATTTTAATATTGTTGCTCTTCTTGAAATATTTTATTTTTCCTTGTTTCCTTTCCTCACTGAGCTACTTTCCTTGTTGGAGCCCCTGGACTTATAGCATCCTGCTTTTCCAACTAGGGTTGTAGCATAGCAAGTAATAATAATAATAATAATAATAATAATAATAATAATAATAATGTAAATTTCTTAATCAATATCTCATCTTACACCTTCCTCTTTAAGTTAGCCACGTTATCCACTAATGATTTTTGCAGTTCTGTTTTTAATCTATTCCCTTGAAAAAATAAGCAAGTATACATCAATATTTCTTTGGATCTTTTTCATAACCCAGACATATATTGCACATCCTGGCCAGTCACTAAATCGTCATCATACTGTAGAATCTCTTTTAATAATTCCAAATCTTTATATTATTCCTTACATTTTGCAATGATAACTAACTCTTGTATTCGAAATTTACAATAACCTCATCCACTCTTGCATTTTGAAATTTACAGCAACCTCTTCCACCTTTGTATCTGAACTGCCATCTTCTGTCTGCCTCTCTCAAAGATTTAAAATTACCAATTTAGTTGTCATAAGAACTTGAATGTTTTGAGGAATCCTTTCTCTTATTATCTCTTATCCTGCAGTAACACACTTTAACACTGTATTTTATCTGAATTTATTTCACTCCAATACAATTTGTTTTTACCCATTTACTGGTTCAAGTTACAACTTATGTTCAATATATCCTACATTTGTTTCTGGATTAACATTTTCTTATTGTCCTTTGCTATGCTGCATATGCACTTTTCGTGAAACTAACAAACCACTTACTATGCATTTCTGGAAATAAAGTGTTTTTCTTTAATATCACCCATACTAATTACTTGATCAGAATGGTACTTTGACACAGCACTCTATAGACCAGAAATGCATAGTAGTTCCTTTGTTTATTTCATCTCACAGGCCTGTATCCACAAACAGTCTCTGGTGATTCAGCATCGCCATCTATGAATTTTATATAATTTTATAGCCTCTTGGCATTTCAGTTTCTCTAAATCTAACCCATTTTTTATCTAGTCTTCATCTATGGTTTTTTACTACTTTCCATCGAGCTAATTTTTTTCTATACCTATATCTATGAGGTCTCCTTCTACTAGGAAGACAATAAATTTTCACTTTCACATTACTCAATTGAATATCTGATGCACTTCCAGCCACTCTTCTCAAAATTGTATCCTTGAATGTCCTGTTTTCTCTATTTCTAAGTTACCTATGATTTTATTTGGGGTGGGGAAATTATATACATAAGAATCATCCCTTTATCATATACAGTATATATATATATATATATATATATATATATATATATATATATACATATATATGTATATATATATATATATATATATATGTATATATATATATATATATATATATATATATATATATATATATATATATATATAACCAACAACAACAAATGCAACAGTTTCTAGTCCACTGCAGGACAAAGACCTCAGACATGTCAATTCATGTCTGGGGCTTGGTCAGTTTTCATCACGCTGGCCAGTGCGAATTGGTGATGGTGTGAGATTTCCGTCTAATTACTCAAAGTAAACCAAACTAATATGGGTGGCCCTGACAAGTACAGCTTTGCTGATCATGGCTATGCGCAAACTCTTTCACCAAGATAAGTTATCCCCACTCAAAAAGGGATATATATATATATATATATATATATATATATATATATATATATACATATACAGTATATATATATATATATATATATATATGTGTGTGTGTGTGTGTGTATGTGTGTTGTATATATAGCTACATATAAACGTGTCTTATTCCGTAGAGGTGGTACCACTAGGAATTGGGTGCGGTTCCACGCCCCATTGCTCTCATCATAGATGTCCAGGTAATGATCAGACCCAGTGGTTCTTAACCTTGTTTATCAAACGTCAAGTAATATAACTAACATGCTATATATGTTAGAGCAATAGCTCTCCTCATTTAGACTTTGGGCTTCCTAGGATCAGTATTTTTTCTTTTTCTGTTTGGTTGCAGTCTATTTCACCCAAATCCTTTAAAATTTGCTAACATACAGACATTTCATTCCGAATTATATCAGAAATATTTCAGGAATAAATATATAAAAAATCCCAATCCTTTATTAAAAGCTTTGGAATAATTAAGATAGAACTTACAATCAAGGATACATATAGCCCTATCGTGTTTTAACTGGTTGAGATTGTTTGAAAAAAAAAATAGAAAAAAAAAACGATACCGAAGATACTTTATTTGTTTTGGTGTCTTCTGAAATGTTTCATTTCTTGCTCATCAGTTACACAAGACATCCTCACGGCCACCTGTCTCCAAACAGGGAACACAACTTTTCAAACCACTGAACGAAACCAAACGCAAAACGAAGCTCGAAATGGGCTCCGAAACATCACGATCCGGACATCCATAGTTACCTAATAGCCACGTCGGACAGCATTAATTATCACACTACACGAAGATTTTAGTATTAGAACACCCAGCATGAACTTCGTATTCCTCTTCGTCATCTTATTTTCTCTCTTTCTCGCCCCCTCCCCCTCCTTTCCTCCCCTCTTCTCCTCTCGTTTTCCCCCAGAGGCTTCATGGTTCAAAGATTCAATAATAAACGGATAAATGAGCCACTGAGAGTTCTACGCTTCAGAGACTCACAATTACCTTCGGGCTTCATGTTTCGGTGGCCCGAGAAGACCCCACGGATTACCGTTTTAAGGATAATTGAAGTGACTTGTTTATTGCCTTTTCTGAGTGTAATCTCGTACCCGACATTTAGACTTTTAGAGTTCATGTTCATAGCACATGTTGATTTGTAATTACAGTTTTCTAGGGGTATTTAAATATATATATATATATATATATATATATATATATATATATATATATATATATATATATACAGTGTATATATATACAGTATACACACACACACACACACACATATATATATATATATATATATATATATATATATATATTATTTTTACTGCAATTCTTCATTGGGACCAAAAAGTAAATAGATTAATATAAAGATGCACTAATAAAGTATGTTCATTAATATCGTTGGATTATGCGCTAAGATATGATTAGTATAAATTGCATTACATGTTTTTTTTTATCTCCGTAATTTACCTCCTTTATAAGGTGTTTATGATTATTTATCCCTTAATAACCGCTTGGCATTTTTTATTATGATTTGACAATAAGATTTCAACGTTACTTTGATAGGAGAAAAAACCACGATAGATGTCATATGAATTATAGGTATTTTTGATACTTTAATTCTCCGTCACCTACATAACCCACATATTTTTCCTACTGGTTATCATTATTTATATTCTGACCATTTTTATTGCTGCAAATCACTCGTTTTGGTGTTTCACACCCAAAACCCTGATTTCCCACTGTGACACCCCCCCCCCCAATTGTTTTTATAGGGAGAAGCAGGAAAACTCATGAACGGGTGGTTTAAACATGCCTATATATTTTTCCAACTATTATGTGTTTATAATACATTTCTGACCATTATTATTGCTGTAAATCACTCGATTTTTCCCCCACCCCAAACTCCAATTTCCCACTGTGATCCCCCCTAATTGTTTCTATAGGGGGAGGTAGAAAAACTCATGAACGGGTAGTTTTCTCCAATATTCATTGTTAGAAATGGATAAAACACAAGAAGCTAAAGAAATAACTTTCGTAACGACTGAAATGAACGCGTAAACCCGCCTCGGTCTTCTTCAGTGAGAGGATATCGAGTCGTCTTCGGGGAGGAGGCCCACTTTCCGCATCAGAGGTCACGGACAGTATCGAAGCCGGGTTTTTAAGGAGCTGTCGGTGGCGGAGGAGGTCTTGCAAGGCGGCAGCAGGTGTACCCGTCGATGTCATCCAGCGGATGTTATCGGGGTGGTTTTGGGGGATCCACTTGCGTCCTACCCCCTTCCAAAAAAAAAAAAAGGGAGAAAAGTAAAATACAACGAGTAAAAAGGGACGCTCTAATGAGAGACGTGACCATAAGAATATTGGTTACGGGAAGTGACGGACTACCGAGAATCAGAGGACCGTAGAAATTAGTTTGCTTCTTTTCCCTAACAGATGACGAATGATGCCATTTTCCTTCTTAGGTTTAGTTGGTTTAATACTTTCTTGATTTTGTTCTATTCACTGCATTAGGCTGCTGTGTTTACAGTTTGAGCTTAGTAATTCGTTTGCCTTATCAAATGATTTTTTTTTTTTTGTCTCTACGAGTAGAAATACTTTGTCCTCATGGGTTACTGAATATATGCGCTTGATATTCTGAACGTTCGACGGATTATGTTAAAATATATGTAAGCTAGTCGGTCAATTCATCCTCTTGTTACATAGTAGATAACATAACTTGCAACCAAAAGTCAAAATATATCACGGTTTCTAATTTTCTATTCATTCGGATAGGAACCTCGTGATCGTGTTCACGAAGCTTATAGAACAAAGGCGGTTCTCGAGCCAAAAAAATAGAATATTCGACTTCTGGTCGGGTTGATATTATGTTATACGACTGTCTTGTGGCTCTTTCTGATATGCAATTTGAAACTTGAAAATCACCAAATCTCAGTAAAAAAAAAAAAAAATTATTAGGTTTGGCAAAAATAAACCATTGAGTATAATGTAACGATGGTTTTGGGCTATAGTCGAATTGGTAGTCACCAAAAAATTCAGATATTTTCAGCACACACATTTTAGGTGTGTATGTATATATATATATATATATATATATATATATATATATATATATATATATATTATACATGCACAGTATATATAGTGTATGTATATATGAAAAATGAAAAATAATATATATATATATATATATATATATATATATATATATGTATATATATGCATACACACACACACATATATGTATATATATATATATATATATATATATATATATATATATATATATATATATATATAAAGGAAAGTGAGAGAGAGAGAGAGAGAGAGAGAGAGAGAGAGAGAGAGAGAGAGAGAGAGAGAGAGAGAGAGAGAGAGAGAATTCACTGATCACTTCTTGACAATTCTAAATGGATTTTAATCACAACAATGACCTCTTAGCTTTCTCGAACTATCCACTTTCTTTTGCATCCGTTAAATTTATAAACCAGTAAAACTACAATAAAAACGAAATAAACTGTTCTCTTCCATAACAGTGTTCGATCCCATTCACAAGACGTTCGTGTGAGTTTATACTTTACATAATATATACTAAGATGATAAACGTGAGTTTGGTTCACCTACTGTGTACATGTTCTCGTCAAATTCAGGTGCTTGGTGCTCAAGATGACGAGACACATCTACGCCAATGGTTTTCTAGTTTTTAAATATAGGGTTATGGTGGCCTATTGGAAACGTCCCTGCTTAGTGATCTGCCAGACGTGGGCTCGAGTGCCGCTCAAACTCGATAGTTTCTTATAGTGTCTTCACCCTCACCATCCTTGCGAGCGAAGGATAGGGCTTTTGGGGGAGCCCATAGGTTTACTTGCTGAGTCATCAGCAGCCATTGCCTGGCCCTCACTGGTCCTAGCTTGGGTGGAGGCGGATCTTAGGCACTGATCATATGTGTATATGGTCAGTCTCTAGGGCATTGTCCGCTAGCTAGGGTAGTGACTGATAAGGTATAAGCAGTGTTTATTTCTATACGTGTTTAAAACACGGCTCACTACCATTTTGCTACTAGAATGCTTATATGAAACCAGCATTAGACGACGCATCTGTTCGACTTATAGACTAATAAATAATAATAACCTGCTTATTCATAACACTTTAATGACGAGTCCTCTTTTGTAGTTTTTTATTTCACTTCAGTTGCTCTATTTTTTGTATTCTGCACCCCAGTTTTCGTTACAATTTTCTTTATTATTATCATTATTATTCTTATCTTATTATTATTGTTGTTCTCGTGTCTTCATAATGATTTATCACTACAAAAGGTTGACTTCTGTTGGTATGTCCTGTGGTGCACAAACCTGTTATAAATATACAATACAACATTTTTGCTTTTTATTTTTACCATTTCCTGCATTGTTGTTGTACCTTGAGTTGGTTTTTTGCCACCAGTATTATCATTGATAACATTCATTTAGTTTACGTCTCAGCTATCATTAGTAACAGAGCTTCGTCGTTGTTTAACTGACCGTTATATACACTATTATTGTTGCCGTTGTTTCTACTTTCATAAATAACAATAACAGGAACATTCTTTATTTATATATGTTCTTTTAGCGATGTATATATACATATATATATATATATATATATATATATATATATATATATATATATATATTATGTATAGTGTATGGGTTTACGTTGAAGACTAAATCATGTCTTTATCAGATAGAATTCAATTCACCAAATATGTCTATTTTTTGAGTAAATCTGAATAATGTATCCAAAAAGAGGAAAGTGTAAATAATTATAAATGATAACTGAAGCATAAATCAAGTACTGCCAAATTAATTTTACCTGTACAGCGTATTCTAAAGCTGAATCATGGCGATATTCATTGGAATGCTTAACTTAACATTACAGATTTGTTCATCGCACCATTTCCACCCTCGCGAGAGGGAGCAAAAGCGGCATAATATTTAACGTTGGAGAAATTTCAAGCTCCTTCATCTCTGAGGAATTCAGTAATTACAGGTGCCGTTCTGAAGCATTAAATGCAATGAAATACTGGCGTTGGCACATGGCGTTGACTTGTTTCGTATAAGACTGGCAAAATCCATAAAATGTATTACTTCATTTTGCTGAAGTTAGCATTAAGAAAATTTTATGGCATTATGAAAGAGAGAGAGAGAGAGAGAGAGAGAGAGAGAGAGAGAGAGAGAGAGAGAGAGAGAGAGGAGAGAGAGAGAGAGAGAGAGAGAGAGAGAGAATCCCGTCGAACATAAACAAATACACAAACCAGCAAAATTGTGGTTTGCCGACTCAGTGTCGAGATAAAAGTCATAAACAAGCATTAAAGGCAAAGTGAATCTGAAAAACAGCCTTGTAATTATCACATGCTTGGGATGAATAGCGGTTAATCGATTCCAGAGTATGATTGGGTGTAAATAACGACAATGAACGACCTCACTTGAGACAATTCCAGGGCGCCTCGAATCCATTGACTCGGGTACGATTCTGTCAACTTGATCTTAATTTTTTTCTCTGGTGCCCGTTGCTATATATTTTTTTCATGGATTAAGAGAGGGAGAGGAGATGAAGGACAAATGTTTTTTTTTTTTTTTTCAGCTCAGATTATAATTATTATTAATAGGGTGAGATTTACCAGCTCAATGAGTCAAGCTCGACTCCTACAGAGCTGGTCAATTCAGATATTTTCATCTTTTCTTTGAAAGACAGATTTTCTTTTTTCCAGCTAGTTTTCCGTGTCTGGGTTAATATTACCTTGAGAGAGAGAGAGAGAGAGAGAGAGAGAGAGAGAGAGAGAGAGAGAGAGAGAGAGAGAGAGAGAGAGAGAGAGAGAGAGAGAGAGAGAGAGGGGAGCAAGGTTTTTTTTCTAAAATATCAATACTTTTATTTACCGTAATGATTATGATATTGCTTCGGCATGCTCAGGTTTTGCCTAAGAAAATATCCAGTATTCAGGCATAATATCCAACGGATATTTTCTGTCATTATCCACATAAATACGATATATTTTTACAGTGCGTATTAGTTATGACAACCCCGCGTATTTTATAATTCTATTCATTATTTCATTTCCTTTTCCTTCTTCTCTAAGTGTTATTCTATTTATATAGGTACTAGTCTCTTTCCTATTTAATGAATGATATTTATGAAGAAATTAAATCTTGAAATGTTGTAAACAGGATTTCATTAATAAAAAGTACCAACAGACAGAAACGGCATAGCAAGTATTGAAGGTTATGTAGATTTGTAAATATACCGTGTCTAACTAGTAATACGTCTACCTAGAGCTTTTCTACAAGCAAACGAATCAAGTGTAAATGATTTTACCCGTAATGTTTCCCCAGTGAATTAGAAAATATAATCCATCAGTTTGGTTTTTAGCAATCTTACTAATTCAAAACCATTCATATTTTGAGAGGTGCACATATCGTTTCTTTTCTATTAAGACTTCATGTTCTCCTTCTCCATTCATTTTACAATTGTTATTCTTTTGATAATTGGTTCTGTAAGCTATATCATCTCCCGTTCAATCAGCCTTCCAAATAAAAAAACTCGTAATTGGACCTGTAAAAACTCTCATAAAGAATCTTTCATGTGGATTTTGTTGAAACCATTTCTTATAACATTTCTTTTATTTGCCTTTTTCAATAAAGATGCCATTCGTTCTATTTCTCTGTTTTATGTATTATAACGAAATCTCTCTAAATAATTCTTTGTAATGTCAGAGCATATGTAAAGTACCATTTGAGAAGTCTGGTATTAAGAAGTAAAGAATATATAAGCTGGCAGATTGTGAGCAGATTTTCAACTTTGATACATAAGACAAGAAAAACCTATTCCTAAATAATTTAATTTTGTGAAGTCTTATTTAATTGGATTTTAAGATTAACAAATACAGTAATCTTTTACATCAATATCATCCGTGTCTTTTCTTTTTTATAAGAGCAGGATAAAATAATACATTCGGTGACTCAGGAAAAACTTAGTAATTAATTTTCCTTTTTAAACGGAACAAGTTGCTTCTGCAATATTCAAAGAAATAGTAGACAAAACTATATATATGTAAATAAACTGTAGTGTCTAAAGTTTCCTGTATAAATTTACATATGAAGGGGAATGTTTTTCTGTTAAAATCCATCTCTCTTGTGGAAGATAAAACATTGTTAAAAAATTAAATCGACTTAGTAATTGATTACTTCTTCAACTACTAAGTCCAAGATCAGCTACGTGTCCTTATACAGATTGATCAAAGCTGCTTTATACTACACTTACTCGGCATTATTATTATTATTATTATTATTATTATTATTATTATTATTATTATTATTATTATTATTATTATTATTATTATTATTATTATTATTATATGTAAATAAAAAATAAGAATAATATAAATAAAAAAATATTCACAAAAATCGAGAGAGAGAGAGAGAGAGAGAGAGAGAGAGAGAGAGAGAGAGAGAGAGAGAGAGAGAGAGAGGAGAGAGAGAGATGTTGTTTGATATTTGTTGACATACAGTTGACAGTGACAAACAAGAAAAGCAAAGTGAAACCTACTTCATGTATCCAGGCATTGAATTTTTTTTTTACGCCGTGACAAAGGGTCCCATTATCAGGAAATACGTTTATTTCAAATTACCTAGCTATAATGATGACTGTAGATGCACTTATTTGGAGAAATAGGCGTCTTATCACTTCTGGAGAAGTAACAGATAAGATTTGACTTGAAATATCTATACTCAGCTAATGGGTGTGGCTCAGAAAGTTTACGCTTCAATTGAAAAGGAATACAATTTAACCATAGAAAATCTGTCATGTACAGCCCAGGAGCATAAATACGCATCAAATATGCATTATTTGGTGTAGGCTTAACAGATCCTCCACTAATTAAACCAGATGACTTTGTCACTCACTGTCCGACGGAAAAGGCAATCCTTTTTACTGATGTGTTTAACAGTAAACAGTGTAATAAGGAATTCGATCTTATAAGGCTAAACTAACTAGTTTAGCTTTTCGGTCCCGTGAAATTAAAACACTCTTATTGGACCTTGATGCTTTTGGAGGTGTAGGCCCAAATGATATTTTTCCTTTTTACATAAAGACAGCTGCATTCTTTGCTCCTAAGATGTCTGTTATTTTCGCAAGTCAACAAGTAAGATTCTTTTTACACGTGTAGGAGAATTGGCAATGTTACTTCATTCGGTATATGCGTTTGTGGTAGATCTAGCCCTGCTGATTATCGCCCTGTTTGAATAACTCCCATATTGTCTAGTTTTTATAATGTCTTTTACCAAAACGTCTAAATAGGTATCCTGAAGATAATCATCTTTCCCCTGGTTTGCAATATGGCTTTCGCAAAGGCCTTTGAGCATGTACTGGTCTTGCAATTCCCAGTGCTGTCTCAACGTAGTGTTTCTTCGGCCCATTACATTTTATACTACATACTTATGATTATAATTTGGCAGTGAAAAAAAACACGTTTTATAAGCACATAATGCCCTACTCTTTTTGCATTAATTCAAGCTCCTAAGTGTAAGACTTAAGGCTGCTGAATCACTTTATAGAAATCAAGCTAAAATTAATGCGTGGTGCAAACTTTTGGGGCATTAAGTTGTACCCTGACAAAATTTAAAGTATTATAGCAAGTAGGTCTCAGACAGTGGCTTATCAACATTCGGATCTTTGCATTGCCAATGTCTCTTCAACTATATACAACTTAATTAAAATGATTGGTGTGCTTGTTGATTACAGATTTACTTGTGAGAAGCACATTCGGTCTGTTTTTTTTTAATTGCACAAAAAGGCCTTATTAAGAAAGTTTTGTAATATTTTCGGTGATCAGTCTATTCTCAGGAAATGTTTTAATCATTTCATTATACCTTGTTTCGTGTATTGTTCTCCTGCCTTGTCTTCAGTTCCGACTCTCATCTTAATTTCTTGGATAGAAACATGCGGTCTATTAGAGTCCTTATTCCTGATCTTCTTATTAATCTCTGAGACCGTCGTTCTCTTTGTTCTTTATGCATGTTGCATAAGATTTTTCCCAATTCAGAACATCCATTGCATTCACATTTCCCCAGAATGTTCCATCCTGTTCGTAGGATGTACAGTTAATTCTAACAGTCATTGCTTCTCCATCACAAGGTAGGCTACTATTCTTCGCCGTATTCTAAAGGTTTATTTCAATTGTAACAAAATTGGCGAATGATCTTCGTAATCTGATTGAGTCGGGGAACTTCAGAAGTTTTGTTTTCCAAATCCTTTTCTCTTGAACCGGTTGACATATGTCTCGCTTTAAAGTTTATATATGGCATCTATTTCAACGTTGTAACTGATCCTAAAATATTTTATATTTTTATTCATTGGTTATATAGTTTATTTAGTATTCCAGTCTTTCCTTTGCTATCTGGGCTACTTTCACTGGGGGAGCCCTTAATCTTGTAGCAATCTGCTATTTCAACCAGTATTGTAGCTTGGGTAACAATAATAATGATGGTAATGAATGTATGTATGTATGTTTGTATGTATGTATATATGCATATATATATATATATATATATATATATATATATTTACATATTTTTATACTTATGGAAAAAAGGAAACGTATTATATATATATATATATATATATATATATATATATATATATATATATACATATATATATATATGTGTGTGTGTGTGTGTTTATATATATGTATGTATGTATGTATATGTATGTGTGTGTATTTTAATGGTGTCTGCAAATCCTGATCCATAGATAATCTAGGAGCTTATAAGACAACATCGTTTGTCTTATTATGGTTGTCACTTACCCAGGTTCCATAATTTCGTTTATTGTATGTATAGCCTATAGCGAACGTTTTTCGCTGGGTTTGGGTGGTCAGTATAGTTAAAAACATCATTAAGAATACTGTTAAAGATAATATTTTCAATCCTTCCAATCCTCATGAATATATTTAGACCTCAATCTCCAGGTCATTTTATGTCCTATAAGACCATTTATAGTAAGGAAAAAAAAGGTCTTATACCTGAATAAAGTTCCTTTCCAATGGTACACAGTTTTACATAGGTTGTAAAAATGTTGTGAATAAAGTTCCTTTCCAATGGTACATAGTTTTACATAGGTTGTAAAAATATTGTATGCATAATTGATGAAAAAATATGTGCTGAAAATTACTGGACGTTCAATATGTCATGAATCTAAAAGGGAGTTAAAATAATTCTCCATGGAATACGGCCTCATAGTATTGAAAATGTTATTATGAGCATATTAATTAATTAGAACATCCAACATTAAATAACGGCAACATCAATCAAAGGTAAATAAGGAAATAAATAAAAAAATAGAAGCTATATACCATGTTAAATCATATTTTTTAAACACATAAGATATCTCTCACTCATCTGTCACGGATATTGACTGACTATGATGGAATCATCCAAGGAGTCGTGAAAGTTTTCTTTATTCTGATTTTGTGTAATGATAATAATGAAAATAGCATTTGACAGCTACAATCTGATTTAGGTGCGTCAGAACTCAAAACTAGGTAGGCCTACAGTGTTAAGAAATTTTATGCCAATTAATTTATGCGGGCTTATTTCGGAACGAAAATTGTGATTTTTTTAACTTTCGGCCTTCATTTATAGACTTAGTTTGTTACAGTTTTGAAATTTTATTTTCAAAATGTTATTTGTTATTCAAAGGTAAATTCTCGAAAGCAATCAGAAGGAAAATAAGGATAGAACGAATAATATATATATATATATATATATATATATATATATATATATATATATATACTGTATATACATACATACATACATACATACATACATACATACATAAAAGGTACACACTTATTGGAGCTGTGATAATGATAGCATCCTTTACATACATTTATTTATGCTACACTCGCCACTTCTTATGACAGAGTTAACTGTGAACCTCTTTTGTTTTGCAATTATAAATTACAGCCTAGTCAAGTGAAAGTCAGATAATTGTCTATGAACCCATAATTAATCACTGTTGCCAGATGACACCAACGGTAAGGAATCATAAACAAGCCACGAGCAATCATTACAAAATACAGGTAGAGTCAGGTCGTGTCCTATGAACAATCATCTATTGTATTAACTATATGACAAGATAATAACTGCATAGGTAAATACAAAGACGAAAAAAGTTAAAGGTGGTAGTGAAAAAATAAGATTAAAATGGTTTAGGAAAAGGAGCAAGAAGTTTAGATATTTATAATTGCTCAATCCATCGAGGACTGGGCAGCGTTGCCAGAAGCTAGTTGGCGAAAAATCTTTAATGAGGCCCGATGGGAATGCCTAATAAGGGTTTAAGAGTGTCTGGGTACATTGCTATATGCATGGCGTTTCTCTTCACTCTCATACATTATATAAATGCATGTATGTATGCAATTTCTTCGAGTAGATATACAATGTGCACTATTTGCAGAAATTGACAGAAGCGGATGACGTCTGCATTAATTACTATCTTTATGAAGTATTTTCGATATAGCAATTGTATGGAAATTTTTATCAAAGTACACAAATTCTTAACTTATTACTCTCTTTTTGTTTTTTTGCCTTTAATTCGGTAGGAATAAATGGTGACAGCATTAAATGGAAAAAAAAAAGGTCATGATAAAACAAATTGCATAATTAATTTTTTGAACTTCTAGAAAGTATTTCAGTAGAAGACTGAATCATGGAAAACGGAAATGCCATATTTTAATATACCTCCTTGATTAGAAATAGGAATTTAATCTTAATAGCTTAGACAGTGTCTTCAATTTCTTGTTTGGTTTATTTTGCTAGAAACGATTATATTCCATTATTTTTTTTATAATAACTGTCGCTTGGATAAAGACCAAAGAAGTAGTATCAGTTCTACTTGAAATAGATTCAAGTCTTAATCATATTTATCGTTTTCTACAATTATTCATTCTGATTAACAAGATCAAGCCCATGGGCCTTCTCCATTCCAGATCTTGTTCATTTTTTGAATTTCAAGAACATGGAGGAAGTCAGCACACTTGGCGATAAGGAAATGAAGTTCAAAGTTCATATTATCATCTTAATGCTTTATATTAATCAGACTCTTTCAGTCAACTGCAAGAACTTTAGGGAAAATTTCCAGATGTATTTTTTTGTATCATATATAAACTAGGGTTGGTATATTCGAACATGCAATATCCAGGACGCATGATCCCCGCAGCCCCACTCAACATAAACTATGGGCATTTAGCCTAATTTAACCTTGACATGATACACACACACACACACACACACACATATATATATATATATACAGAGAGAGAGAGAGAGAGAGAGAGAGAGAGAGAGAGAGAGATATCGGCCATCACTAGTCCACTACAGGACAAAGACCACAGACATGTCCCACTCTCGTCTGTTTATGGTTTTTCTATGCAGTATAGCTCCGCACAATTTCTTAGCTCGTCAATCCATCGTCTTTTCTTTCTTCCCTTGCAATCTCTTGGGACCCATTCTGTTATGCTTAATGCACATATATTATCTGTCATTCTCATTATATGTCCAACCCATGTCAACTTTTTTTTACATGTTAGAATATCATCTGCTTTACTTTGCTTCCGTGTCCATGTTGCTCTTTAAAGAAAAAAATGTGAAGAAATCACTGTAAGATGTTTCTCAGAAGTTATAGCCTATACAGCAAGAATACCTTTCGTTGTATCAATTCTCAACTTGTTCCTCTCCTTTGTCCACTGACTTTTGCATCAGAGAAAAAACCTCGCTCTACATTTGCAATGTGTTATGCTACAGTAAAGAAAAATTGTGCAATTTTGAATAGTATTCAATATCCTGTGATTTCCAAATTATTTGGTATACGTTTCATGTGCCGGCATTTTATTGAATTCTTCATCTTTTTTTTTAATTTTCTACAAATTTCTTCGTTAGTAACTTGATCAAAGCACTTCACATTATCAACTTCTACCCCATTATCCATCAAGAAATTTGACACAAGGCTCCACATCAGTCCAATTTGGCATTTCACGTAGGTTATCCTCTTGAAACTAGAAAACTCTTCCATTGGTTGCATACACCTATACAAATATTCTAATCATTTGTTGTACTGATTAACTGCTTTAGCACAAAACCAGTTGCGCTCTTCTTCATATTCATCTAAGCATTTCTTTAGCTTTCAAAGACACGACTTGTTGATTCTTTCTTTCTACAAGCATTGTATGAACACTAAATTTGTTAGCACTTCAACAACAGAATGGTTTTCTCTTTCAATTGCTTGAATGTGTGTATGCAATATAGTCATTAATGAGTGCATGTGCCAGACATAAATACGGGTAATAAAGAGAAAGTGGATAGATAATAATATGCCATATATGTAAGAAAAGAATAACAAATACTACAAAGTAAATAAACAGGATAATTACCGTTTACTTTATGGCTATAACAGCGCGAATTATGAAAAACGGTGTAGAAGGGCGAGGGAAAAAGGCAGAACCTTTTAGCTAACTATGAGTGTTAATAAGACTAATTTGTGAGCATTTTCCAGTTGACGAAAACTGAACAAATGAACAAGAATTGTACAAAGCCTATCAAAGTTCTCTCTCTCTCTCTCTCTCTCTCTCTCTCTCTCTCTCTCTCTCTCTCTCTCTCTCTCTTATTTTTTTTTCCTGGAAGCTGAAATTCCGAACATTTGGAGAATTTTTGAAATTCCACCCGGACGAATATTTTGACACGTAAATATAGGACATGTCCGGGAAAATCCTGACAAATTCTAAACCACTGGTTATTTCAAGAAACGAAGCTTATTTGGCGCAAGCTTGCGTTGATCTAACATGAAAAGTGTATGTGACATAAAAAATAAAACCTGCTTGAAAAGGCAATCTTGAGACGTGGTGATCAGATCCCCCCCCCCCCCCCCCCCCCCTACAATACTTGTAGTCTCCAAATAGACTGCATTGAAATGTTAAGAAAATGCAATGTACAGATAATCCAAGTCGAGTTTACAAAGTCAGTTTGATATATTATTGGCTACTTACCTAGAGTTATGTGACGGTAATCAAGTCATGTCATTATCATTATTGATTAAATTGCATTTATTTCTTACATCACTGCCATAGCTAGTGCCCATATGCCCTCTTTACTGAACCATCAATCATGCCCAGCAATAATTTCTAGGAGCTTCGAAGAGCAATGACCGTTTTTCAGATAACCACATGACAGTCCTTTGCCTAATAGCATTTGGACTGTCTACGTGATCATAAAAGAAATCATCTTTCTCACTGAATTTTTAGGTTAGGAATTCATGGAAAGGATTTATATATACAGTATATATATATATATATATATATATATATATATATATATATATATATATATATATATATAGAAACAGAGGTCTCATTTTATTTTTTGTTAATTTCTACTTAGCCTCGAAATAGTTTAAATTGTCACTGACTATCAATATGATTAGAAAGTGATGGTATTATATTTGATGAAGACGATAACGAACGTCCTCTGCTCAAAGTGATGACGAGGAGACTGCCGAGAATCCTCACTGTATCCTCTTGATGAAAAGTATTTTAAAAGGCTTGAGTTTTTCCTAAAGCAGTATTTTTTTTTTTTACATAGATTATCGTTGAAAGATTGTCATACTAAGTTAACGTCCGGAAATGTTATTTCACTTTGGAACTTTTACTGACGCATTGTATTTTTTCCTATCGACTCAAGAGTTAATGCATAGTTCTTGTTTTGCAGAGTTTCAGCATCCATATTCTATATATGTACCATGATATGACAGTACCTATCAAGAACGTAAGTCTGATGAATGGTTTTCCTGGTAATAAGATGAATGTTTAATTTGTGCCTTTGCGTATAAGCTATTGAGCTGGTTTATTTTTATGGCCAGATATCCGGATTTGTGTAATTGTGCAAATTTTTATTGGACAATTTATTTTTATCAACCTTCAAACTGATTTATTTGTATTCTTTAAGATGTTTAAAGGATTCTTGTTCTCTGTTCGTTCTTTTATGAGGACTATTCTGTGAAGGGTGGTTTTGAATCTGTCATGATTCTGTACACAATTTTATAATGATAATAATAATAATAATAATAATAATAATAATAATAATAATAATGATACTACTACTACTACTACTACTACTACTACTACTACTACTACTACTACTACTACTAATAATAATAATAATAATAATAATAATAATAAAAATAATAATAATAATAATAATAATAATAATAATAATAACAACAACAAAAGAACACATGTTCATAAATTCTGAGACGGGAGGTTTTGAATTATTACCACACTTGTTTGTGAAACATAACTAAAATTGGAGATATTAATTGAATACCTTCAAATAATACTGTATTATTTCTATTTTAGTATCGGTTGAGAAATTTCTTTGTTTAACTCATTCTACAATTCAAAATATAAATTTAGATCGTCATCTCATCAGCACCATTTCGGTAGTGTTTTTTTTTTATTGTTTCGTATTATATTAGTTTAGCATTTTGGTATGGTACAGTTATTAGAGTGTTGTGTTGTAAATCATCTATAGTTCATTACAGGCTGTTACCCATTTAGTCAAAATCAAAATTTTTGTATTATTTACTGCGAATGATTTATTTTAATTCTAATATATATATATATATATATATATATATATATATATATATATATATATATATATATATATATATATATACGGTGCAAACAAGTGCAAAGTCGTACTTCCTTATTATGGTGAAAAGGGGCCACAATGTGGTAAGACGTGTATAAAAACTAGGTGTATGTTTGTAGATATTACAAGTTCTTTGTAATATCTACAAAAATACACCTACTTTTTATACACGTCTTACCACATTGTGGCCCCTTTTCACCATAATAAGGAAGTACGACTTTGCACTTGTTTGCACCGTATATATATATATATATATATATATATATATATATATATATATATATATATATATATATATATATATATATATATTGCTACTACTGTATTACATTCATTTTGACTTTATGCTAGATTGGCTAAAATGATTTAGCATTTCCATTATAATTTTTTCCTCGGGTCGTTGTACACACACTTCTTATCTCGTTGATAAGAAATTATTTAGTCAACGTTCAATTAATGCGCCTTTTTCCGGTACAAGAGCGGTATCGATGTCCCTAGTGTGTTTTTATGTAATTATAAAGATAAAAAATCTGAAATTATGAAACCCATTTTTCATCATTACGATCAATTCATCCACAATGCCGTGATTTAGATATGTAAAATGTATTCATAATCATCTAGGCTCTTTAATATGAAAAGACTGTTAGCTATATTTCGTAGAAGTTATCTTTATAATAGTAGATATAACACATAGATAGAAGTCTAAAGTCAAATCTAAAAAAGTAGAAGAAAAAACTAGCTATGAAGCCTGTAATTAACCTTATTATAGCAGGATGACCTTTCGAGTGCCGACAAAGGTAGTTGTTAAAAGTATTTAGGGTATTAATTTGGCAAGTAACTATGTCCAAGTACATGTCAAGATGTTGCATGAGAAAATTGACAAAAAAAAAAAAAAAGAGCAGCTGGAGAGCTAGAGAAGGAAAGAAAGATTGTGGTGACAAAAGAAAAAAAACATTCATAGCTTTCCAAGGATGGAAATGCAGATAAAGAGAATGGCAAGTGTAAATATGTATTCTTTCGATATCATAAAGAAACGGAGAAGGTGTGTTATTTCCAAAATGAAGTACAGAATTGATACTTCGAACGCTTAGAGAAGAAGCTTTTCTTCTCAGTGGCACAAACTAAAAGTGAAATAAGCTGACAGTAATATGAACCCGGGGGAACCCGGAATGACGAAATGGAGAAAGAAGACAAAGGAACTTACATGAAATCATCAAAGTACCAGGCCCCGGGGTAAGGCGAAGGAGGGGCAGTTTGGCAGCCCTGGGCATTGGCGTGGTACCCTGAGGGTCAGTCGTTACCAGGGGGGCCAAAAGGTCTTGAATGGGTATCATCACCGGCGTTGCCTCGGGCCGTGCCCGGAGTGATCTACTGGGTGGGTATGCGTGTATGTACGTCTATTTCCAGGTGTCATCTGAAGGCCTTATTTGTTTGATTAACCGCCAGGCTTTGTCCAGACCCTCGGAGTGCCCATTATCAGTTGCTCAAGTTTTAAAATCCTAACTTTTATCAGGAAGTTCTTTTTCAAAAGACGTAATGAAGGTTTGTGGAAGACAAGAACAGTGGCCATGGTATGCAAGGGTACCTGTTGAGTGGGGTGGGACATTGATATGTAGATAATTCCCTTAGTGTCTTATCAGAGTTCGTGGGAGAGATGAAGTCTGAAGACGTTGATTAGTGGTTGAAATACAGTTCAAGATTCGTTATTTGCGTTTACAGTTCCTAAGACTCATTATCCGGCTCATTCCTGATGTGAACTTTCACCTATATGCTTATGTGTTTTTTGATGTAGTACCACGAAAAACTATAGGCGATTGACCATATAACTTTTCTGGCAAAGACTTCATTTCAGCCTTCTAAATAACCTTATTAAAACTCAAGGGTGAAAATATTTTGATAAGTACGTGTGTTTGATAAACATTCGGATCATCGAATAAATATGCGCATGAAATTTTAATTTCTAAACATAAATACCCTTAAATTCGATTAATTAGAATACGCACGGCAGATATATAAATTTTCTTGCCTGTATATATATATATAGGCCTATATATATATATATATATATATACATATATATATATATGTATGTATATATACATGTGTGTGTGTATAGATATATATATATATATATATATATATATATATATATATATATATAGAGAGAGAGAGAGAGAGAGAGAGAGAGAGAGAGAGAGAGAGAGAGAGAGAGAGAGAGAGAGAGATACTCATGTATGTCATTTATATATTCACAAACACACACACATATATATACATATATATATATATATATATATATATATATATATATATATATATATATATATATATATATATATATATATATAGTTTACAGGGAGTGGTGGAATTTAGTTTCTCCTACTGATTGCCATGGTTTAAGAGCTTTAGACTTTGCTTATGAATCAGGCTGTGGGTAAATTATAAGCAAGACTACACACTCTTCTGGTAATTGCTTGGACCTGGTATACACTGATTCCCTTGATGTTATAACAAGCAAGGTTGGTCCACCTGTTAGGACGTCTCACCATACCTTGCTTTCGTCACTAATTAAGACTGAGAAGCCTTTCCGTAATGTATCACACTCTGTAAAATATGTATAAAATCGGTTCCAGATTACAATGGCATTTTGAGTTATATTTTGCATTTGAATTGGTCAAAATTATGTAACGGTTGTTCTCTTGAATGAAAAACCTTCTTGTTTCTTAAAATACCAAATCAAGGACAAACCCTGATTCAATTACTATAGATGGTGTATGTGGAGAAACACGAGTTTCATCTTCGGAGAATCAACAAATCAGATTTCACTAGTTCAGCTTGTCGGTCCCGTGAATTAAAATTCTTTTACCGGACCTTGATGCTTATGGAGGTGTAGACCCAAATTGTATTGCTCCTTCATTTTTTTCATAGACAGCTGATTCCTTAGCTCCTAAGTTAGCTAGGAGAGATTCCCTTTGCATTGCTGAATTCATTTGTTAAATATGTTTTGGTAGCTCTAGCCCTGCTAATCAATCGCCCATTTTTCATATCTTTCATATCATCCAAAGTTTTTGAAAGTCTTCTGGCAAAACGTCTAATAGATATGTAGAAGGTAATCCTATGTTCTCTAGTTTACAGTTTGGCTTTAACAAAGGTATTGAAACGTGATGACATACTTTCAATTTCCAATGATGTACAAACATCCCTTGATTGATGTCAGGAAGTTTGTGTGATTGGCCTTGATTTTATTGCTACCTTTGACCATATTAATCTTGGGGCCTTTGTTTTCAAACTTGAACCGATTGGAATAGGTGGGGTTTTTTAGCGTCATTACTGAAATTACAAGTAATACACCGTAAAAGAGTAGTTGTTGATGGGCATCCTAGTGACTCTTAACAATATAGCCTAATACCTGGTGTTCCACAGGGTAGTATTCTCGGCCCATTACTTTTCATATTATATATGCATGTGTGGTTTGGCCTAGAAAACAAGCTTATTGCATATGCAGATGATGATGTTCAGTTAATATTGATTCCATACTCGTAATAGAGATCTAGCTAAAAATAATGCCTGGTTCTAATTATGCAGGTTGAAGTTGAACTCTAATAAAACTCAAAGTAGGTCGAGGACATTGGCTCGACAACATCTAGATATTTCCATTGGTATTTTCTCTTTAACTGTGCAAAACTCATTTGAAATTTTTAGTTCTGATTCTTCATTGAGGATTTACATTCGAGAAACACATCTGGTCGGTTTCTTCTTCAATTGCACATATTGGGAAAATGTTTTAAAATACTAGGTTTTCAATCAACTATGTGGGAATGTTTTAATTCTTTCTTTCTGTCATATTTTGAATAATGTTTTCCTGTCTGGTCTCTAGCTACTAATTCTCATCTTAATTTGACAGACTACATTTTGCGGTCTTTGAAGTTCATTGTCCTAATTTTTATCATATAATATGATTTTATCACTAAAACACGTAGCTTTCATACATTCAAATATTGAGTCAAAAACAGTTTAAGTACTGATTTCACTCTACCTTGGGAATGAATACCCTAAAGATATATTTTATTCATAAGTATATATCCTCAGGCAAAGATTCGAACCGTAGCCTCTGAGTCGGAACAAAATTGGACCAATGACGTAACCAATTAGGTTATCAAGTGTAAAATTCTTTGCATTAGTTTGAATCCTGGCCCATGTTAAAAGCAAGAGATAGGTTATTCCTCAAGAGGCTGACCTTATATACTGTGCATATGATCTGTGCTCAAGTTCCTCTCCATCAGGCTCGGACCAGGGAGCACCAGACATGGTTGCTGATGACTCAGCAGATAGACCTATAGGTTTCCCAAAACCCCCATCCCTACCTCACAAGGAAGGTGAGGTTGCAGACTCTACTCTGATAGTATCGAGCTTGAGTGGATTTCCAACTCCCATCCAACAGATTCCTTGGCAGGGACTTTTCCAATAGGTTACCACATCCCCGAATATGTTTACACACATACAGACGCACATACACACACGCACTTATATATATATATATATATATATATATATATATATATATATATATATATATATATATATATATATATACATTATATATATATGTCCACATTTCTGTATGTGTCTTTTTGTGGTAAGCTAAAGCGTTCTATGAATTTAAAGGGTTATATAATTGAAATTATGACTTAGAGACCATATATATATAAAAGAATTATTACATTTCAATGATCAGGGATGTAGTAATCTCATATATTTTTCATTCCATATAATATAAATATTAATATATATACACATATATATATACATATATGTCTGTGTGTGTATGTTTGTATGTTTGTATGTGTGACTGTTGTATTCATTCCATCTCATTTATTTATCTTGGTGATTGTGAGTTTTTCTTCTTTCTGTTTCTTCCTTTGTAATTATTTCATCCTCTTCTTTACTTTTTACTTTTAATTGTTCTTAGTTCCTAATAATTGAGACCCACTACCTTATCCCGTCATATATTTTTCCTCTTTATATATTTAAACTGGTCATGCAAAGTTTTTGTGTGTTTTATTCTCTTTGGTTCTCTTACAGATTTAATAACTAGGTCATGGATCTTACATCTTCCATAACCTTGAAACTCTCTGATGCCATTCCGTTGACCTAAGATTATTTCGTCATATTTCTTCATGCTTTGGGAAAAAGTAACCTATGTGTCAAAACTTTCTATATAATATTATTTTAAATTTATAATTTATGGTGGGCTAAGAATATTTAGCACCTTTTTGAAAATAAAAATAGAAAATTTTCCTTCATATAAGTATCTATACTACGAGAAATGGTAAATAACTTGAACGGATTCATAGGAAAGAAGTCGTACTAAGGTCCTTATTTGCGTTTAGTAAAAAGGCTGTAATTGTAATCAGATTTAAATTATGCCAGCATGAGCAATGTAATTTCTGTATTCCTTTTATTTCTTTTAACTTTTTGATGTCCTACTGATGGTATTTTTAGCTGGGGAAACTTATACTTATAGTGTCCCATACTCAAATTCAAGTATGTGCCAATTTGGAAAGAAACAATTGCATTTATTGTCAATTATCTTTTTAATATACTTTTGCAATGAAAACATAAACACGGAAGTGATTGTTCTGTATTTGAGTGAGCGTGAGCAACAATGACGGTTAACTAGAGTGGCTGTAATCTTAAGTCTCCATACTAAGTTTAACATGGGCTTAAGAAACTTTGAAAAATCTTCTCTGTGTTGATTTTCATGATGCAGATTTATTTGTAAACAAACCCTCTCATGAATATTCGTCGATGCCATATTTTTTTTTTTTTTTTTTTAAGTTTGTCTCTGTTGTTAGGGTAGAGACCAGAGTTACACACGGGGCCTTTTGTACTTCGTACTTGTGTAGGTATAAAATCTTTAATCTAAACCAGGCAGTGTCCGAGTTACATTAATAATGTTTTTCACAGTACGAGGCATGATTTGCTCCCATGAAAATGAGGGCTTGTGATGATTTATTATGTTAAGTGAAAGATCGTTTGGAGACAACTGATTTTTTCAGTTCAACTTTGCTCATGGAAATGATGAACTGCTGAACTATAGATGTTGAAAGATCATGGTACAATTTATGGATTTATAAAGATTATCTTCTTTCCATGGTTATCCCTACATTAAGGGATCAGTTGCCTGAGACAGTCCAACTGCAAGGCAGCAGTTCTACAGTTATTGGCATTGGGCCTAGCCTTTTGCAAAAATACAAAACTGCCTTGGTATATGTATGTATGTACAAAACTGCAAGGCAGCGGCTGTCATTTTAGTGCCTCTCTACGACACACAGGACGTACGGTGTTAATATTCTTGCACCCCTAACACAAGGTAACTTTATAAGATTATTATGAGTTGAAACTGTATTCTGACTTTTTTTTTTTTTCATTCGGACGTTTATATTGACGTCGGTCACTTTTGCCGGGAAAGCTTAATTCTTTGATTTGCATACGAAGTTACACTCGAACATCTTTTCTTATGCTGGCGTGTATGACAGTATTGGGGGTACCAAAATCTCCTCCTCTGCGAAAAGAGAATTCACGTTTTCTATTTATTTATACGCGCACACACATGAATATATATATATATATATATATATATATATATATATATATATATATATATATATATATATATATATGTGTGTGTGTGTGTGTGTGTGTGTGTGTGTGACTGTGTGTTTCCTGATTCATATTTATAATTGACTGTAGAATGTCATTGTGATTTATTTTCCGCCCCCCTCAGAGGGTTGATGACTACAGTCAACCTTCTGTGCCACATTGTAGAATTGTAAATGGTACTAAAGGTTCTTTGCATCATCCTCTCTGTTCCACCGTCATAGCTTTTTATCTTTCCGTCAATCATCGACTAAAATTTGATTAAAAGTAAACTCTTACATAAGAAAAATTCCGTCCTACTACTTTGCAATGATAAAGATAATGATATTAGAGATTAATAAATTTTTATGCTAAAATAATTAACGATGAGTACCGGTTTTTTTTTTTTTTTTTTTTTTTTTTTTTTTTTTTTTTTTTTTTACAAGAAGAATTGGATAATTGTAGGTAAGCCCCAGGTAGTCACCACCATACATTCAATTGGTTTGAGATAAATATCAGCCGTATTAGTCGCATTACTCATATAGAGAAAGATATACGTGACCAATTAAACCACTCTGTCCAATAGGTTCCGCCGAGAGGGACCTCGCAGCCTCTGACAACTATAACTCGTTCGAAATCCGTCTCAGATTACTCCGATCTGCTACCTGATGTCTTCAAGGATAGGAAGATAATAATTCGCCTCGAATGAAGTGCAGACACTACCAGCACAAACAATATCGGCTCAAATCAAAAGACGGATGGGAGGGAAAATAGCTCTGCAAAAAAATAAGGGAAAAAATCGGGTCCTTGGATGATATCAGTGTTAGAATCTGACCACCAGAAGCCGGTATATTGATGCCGTGTCCTGATCGCGATTGGAGCCAAAATGCCGCCGTACAACTCCTGTCAACCGGTCCAGCTGCTTCCTGTCTCTGGCTATAATTTTGGCTATAGGTCGGTCTAAATGGCTACGTTCTGGAATAGTGGCATGATCTGGGCCGTAGATCTGGTTGGACTGGTGCGTTCCCAGGGTTGCGTTTAATCCGTTCCGAGAGTTGCGTTTAATTTGCTACTGTGGAGATGATTGCGTCATGTTCTATTAAGGACCTTGAGTGGAAAGGCCCGAGTCTCTGAGTCATGTACGCAGAAGGAAATTGCGATGCAGATTTTCTTAGAATGTTTAGAGGGGTACTAAATTGAACCAACGAAATTGCATACCTTGTGTTGTTGCAAAATATGACGTCACTGACTTGTATGGAATCATCTTCATAAAATAATCTAGGCTGAAATTTATTAAAAAAGGGAACCAGTGTGCGTGAATGGTCTAAATTTGTATGCGATTAAAAGTCTATCGTTAAATTACAAGAAAGAGCAATCGTAAGGGAATTGTTCAAATTTCTATTAAGGAATGGCTACATTATTAAATGAGTTCATCATAGAGAAACGGGAGCATTATCTAATTGATATTTTGGGCAGAATAATTCTAAACCTTGAGAGCGCAATGTTGTTATGAGTTCCAACAACAATAAAATCAAACAGCAGAACAGGGAGGTAGTCCTTGAAGTCACAAAAAAAATTGGGAAAAATTATCGTTGAATATTTATCAAAGATGAAATTATTAAAATGTCAAAAGAATAGATAAAACAATAAAGATACATTTTGTTTGCATATGTATAGTACATATATACACATATATTCATGTATATATATAGATACACATATAATTATATATATGCATGTATATATACAGTACATATATACAGTATTTATATTTATATATTTATAATATATGTATCTATATATATATATATACATATATATATATATATATATATATATATATATATATATATATATATATATATATATATATATATATATATATATATATATATATATATACAGTATATATATATATATATATATATATATATATATATATATATATATATATAATATATATATGGTGCGTATGTATGTGCATGTGTATATGTGGATTATTGAGTTCATGACCTCAAATTCTATAAGCATTTATGGAAGAAAATCAATGGAACCAAGTTTAAGATACCGAAGATATGAAGAAATTCAATAATTTCCTCTCCAGAGCTCCCAGTTTGAATGACAATACCTCTCCTTTGATGTTCAGTTATTCGGCTTCATCTTAAGATAAAAAAGAACAAAATTTTACTACCATGATAAGAAAAATTCCAAAAATTATTTGTTCCTTACCTATGGAAAGGAAATATGAATGGCATAGGCCGAATTGTTACTGTTTACAGTTAAAATTCAATTTGAAGTTCGCATGTCCATATGTTTTTTTCTGTTGAAATCTTCATTTTTGAATTTGATTTATTTGGTATTCTATTTATTTAGTTCATCTGAGCTTTTCGCCTTTGGAAACGCTGTGGCATTATGAAATACTGACCTTTATATAATTCCATTTTTAATTATCTTTTATTAATATTAGTTTTGCTATTCATTTATCAATATGGTCTGTTTCATTTGTATAAGATTCTAATTAAAAAATGCAGCGTATGTATGTAAATAGCTAATTCAAACTGATATGGATTATCCGTTTTGTTAAAAACTTTTAATTTAGCTTTGGGTTATCACTACAAAAAGATGGAGCTGCCAGTCTCGTATAGTCGTCAGAAATACGAAATACGCGCACAATGAGACATAAACATTAGAATTTGACTTGAATGATCTTTATTATTACATGTAACGACTATAATGTTTTACTCAGGTTCATTATGAGCTGAATTTATTATCTAAAAGCCTAGCATAGAAATATGAAGACTCGGGTAGAGGATAATGAGTAAATGTTACATGAATTCTTTTAAATGAATGTTAAAGCAGAACTGGAAATATTCGTCAAAAATAAATAATTTTTATATATGCATGAATAAAATATTTTCTAATAAAGAAGAATAGAAGAAAAACTTCCGTTGGAATTTGGCATCTTGGTAAAAAAGTGATATACGAGGTTATTATCTTACTTATTGATGCTGATAAATGGGTTAACAGTTTCTTGTGTATGAAATACGCAAAAATATTATTAGCTATTTAATCTAAAATATAATGAAATATAGGCTTGTCCCTGTAGTACAGAAATGTGTTGAAATTACTATCTGAAGTACTTTTGTTGATTCTTAATTCCAAGATGACTAAACTTCCACATGATATATAAAATCTGATCATTATAGATGGTTATACTTCCGCAAAGTTACATTTTTTCTTGATTATACCTTCACAGCATAGCATACGCCTTCCCGCCAGACTATTGCGATAAATCAGTGAAAGTTTTAGGAACTGAAAACTTCAGTTCTAGTGAGATTGAAATTTCCTTGTCAAACCTGTATGGTTTACTTACTTGTCTGCTCCCAAAAACATATATTTTTAAATGTACAAATTTTCCAATTGAACAGCTAGACAATTTGCTCTTCCTGTTTTATCTTGTATTTTTGTTCCAGCAGATTACATATGCATTTTCAAACAGTTCTTAACCAGTTTTCTTTTATTTTTCAATTATGGATGGACAATTTTACATTCCTATTTTCAGACAATTTTCTTTCATTTTTTGGGAAAATGATTCTTTTGAGTAAAATGATGAGTACACATTGTTGGGAATACTCGAAGGGACGTTTGGTTGGACTAGTTTCAGACAAATTAAGCCCATGTAAACAAGAATATTTAGCTCTCAAGATAATACCAATGACTAGCGAACATGCAAATTTGCATATATGCATGAACATATTAACATGTTTTCACGTATTTCGTTCATTATTTGGAGTGGATTTTCATCTTTTTGAAATTGAAAATCCTTCAAGAATAATTTTGATTACGTAAATAATAGTTCTCAACCCTATGATAATAGTTAAATGTGCTATTGTGTTTTGGTGGACTGATACATAGCATCAGCACCATAACTGGAAAGCTTTGGTTTAACCGGTTAAAACCGAAAGGCAAAATATTAATGGCAATAGAAAACATTATGTGTGTGCGTGTCTGCTTATATGTATGTATGTGTATATATATATATATATATATATATATATATATATATATATATATATATATGTGTGTGTGTGTGTGTGTGTGTGTGTTTGTGTACTGTCCTCAAGTATGTATGTATTTGTATTGTATAACACTATACTCGAAAAAGATTGCAAAGGAGAGAAAGTAAGAGAAAATTGAAAACCTACCTAAATATATAACCGAAGATATTTTAAATTCTCTTCATCGTTTTTCTCTCCGTTTAAGTTGAGGTTAGTACATCCTCTTTTATTATACATGCACGCATTCAATTTCCATCCAGCATCATACCAAAGATTCCCCGGCGAATATATTTTTCATAATGCAATCGTTAACGCCTCAAGGCATAGAAAATTATGCCGGGAGAACCGGTCACATAGATAACATATGTCAATTACAGATAGTTAATGGATCTTTTAGCGTAAATGTTTATGGCCGAGTGTTGGTCTTGCAGACCAATTCTTCGCGAAGTGCTTGGTTGCATTTCCCCATAAAGTATGCTCAAGGCTCAATAAATATTACATTTTACCTATTGTCCACCGGCATCGTAGAGGTTTTTTCTCCTTGTCCGCTGTCAACACGTTTGTTTACTGTCTTCTTGGATGCCAAATCCAGTTTCGCGTTGTTGGTAATATATTTCATCGTGAAGAGAGCTGTATGTTCTTATTCGTCCGTTCGTCAGTCTCATTAAAATGAGGAAAATATCGGAGTTTCAGTGAATTATTAGAAAATAATAAACTCTCAACAATACTTCCCTTGATTTTATACACTTTGGTGAGGCAGTTTCGATACTGGTTGCCTGAAAAACATCTTGTAAATAAGAGAATTATCGTTGTCTGCTGTCGAGGCTTTTATTATATTTTTTTTTCATATGCCACTAATTGGCCAATAAAAGAGATATACCACATTTCCTTATTACTTTAATCAGCAGTAGATTACAATAATTCCATTTAATAGTTTTTTTTTTTTTAGTTTTAACTTTCATTCTCGTTTAGCTCTTAATTTTCTTCCTTCATCATCTAAACTTCTGTGTTACTCCATGCTAACCATTTATTCTCATCCTTAAGGCACTAGACATTAAACATTATCTTTTCCATATCAACTCCTGCTGCAGCTAATTCCTCTCCTCCTATTCATCTCCATAATCATCATTCTCTTTTTCGTTATCGTCGTCGAATTTCCTTCTTTCAATCCTCGCTGTTCTACCCTGAGGGAAATCGCCTGATTGAAGTCAGCTCCGTTGATCACGACTCCATCACTGAAGGAGGCACTTCACGCCGGCCTTGCGTGCCTGTTTTGCAAATGGAAGAGGTCTTTCTCTGTGTCTCTCTTTCTCTCTTTCTCTCCCTCCCTGTCCTTTTATCTTCTTGTCTTTTGGCTATTCTGGACCGGAAATCGGTAATCTTGAGGCCGAGGCTGTTGCGAAATCGATATGTAAATGCTAAAGGGACTTTGATGTAGGAATGAAAATGGTCGGTTTTATATATATGTGTATATATATATGCGTGTGTGTATATATATATATATATATATATATATATATATATATATATGTGTGTGTGTATATATATATATATATACATATATATATATATATATATATATATATATATATATATATATATCTGAGTAGGGATACCTTAATGTGGTTAAAGGGTTTGTGTAACGCTAGGATCAGCAAAGCTGTAGTAGTCAGGCCACCGATACTAGGTTGGATTGCTGTGAGTGATCAGACTAAAGTCTCCCACCATCAACAATCCGCAGTGGCCAGCGTGGTGAATAAAATGGCCAAACCTCAGATTATGAATAAAGACATGTCTGAGGCCTTTGTCCCATAGTGGACTAGAAACGACTGCACCATAATTTGTTGTTGTTGTTGTGCGTGTGTGTGTGTGTAAGTGTGTGTGTATAAAGATATATATGTATATATATATATAATATTTGTATATATATATATGTTATACATATATACAAATATTATATATATATATATATATATATATATATATATATATATATATATATATATATGTATGTATACTGTATGTATATAAATACGGCTCTTACTTTGGGGTGATTTAAATGAAGGAGAAAATAAGAGCTACTGTTTTGTTCAGCCGAATTTTCTGAATAAACAGTTTACCTATTGATAGAAGAATTCCATAGCATAGGTCACTTATGCCTACTCCAAATGCTCATCAACTGCACGTTGACTTCCCCCAACACACTGCGCCACTCAACACTTTTTTTCAGTGCTGTTCGGATAAGGATAAAATAAGATCCATCCCGCATGAAAATGTTTTAGCAATTTAAAAGCTTCACCGGGTTAAAGTCTTATCTGGGAATTCATTTTATTTGGCTTAAGATTCCTTTTTTTAAAGTTTAAACATTAAACCTTTTGCAAAAATATCATATCTAGGCTACCTGAGTTAGTAATTCCTTCGTTTATTCATATTGGAGATTTAAAGGTGATTGTTTAATTTATACTATATGAACCGCTCCCACATTACCATATTTCATAATTCATTAGTATAACAAAGATTATGCAATTAAAGGAGGTAAAACTTTTCACTTATACCCTTTCACAATACAATAAATCGATAGAAAAATTTAAGTAATTTACTTATATATCTAGCTATAAAAATTACTCTCGCGTTAAAGGGTTTCTTGGTTGAGCTTAAACAAATTATCTTGACAGTGTGTCTTAAGAAGTATTTTGTGCTTTATGACTATCAAGTAAGACGAAAGCTTGAAGCCATGATTTCTCGTATTCACTGGTGAAGTCTTCCAAAAATTGATAGATCTTCCACATTCAGGGCATGTTACTTGTAAAGAGCAAAGATGATAGGAAATATCATTTGCTCACATGAATCGAGAGCCGTGGAATATATGTTTGTTAAATGTTGCCTAATCTTCCCTTCTCTTCAGCCCATTGTGTTAACTACTACGCTAATTGTTCAGTGGCTACTTTCCTTTTGGTAAGCATAGAAGAGACTTTTTAGCTATGGTAAGCAGCTTTTCTAGGAGGTGGACACTCCAAAATCAAACTATTGTCCTCTGGTCTTGGATAGTGGCATAGCCTCTGTACCATGGTCTTTCACTGTCTTAGAGTAGAGCTCTATTGCTTGAGAGTGCACTCGGGCACGCTGTTTTAGCTTATTTTTCTTCCTCCCTTTTTTTTTTAAAGTTTATATAGTTTTTTGTAATGTTACTGTTCTTAAAATATTTTATTCTGATTGGTAATTACTTCTCTTGTATTTTCCTTATTTCCTTTCCTCACTGAGCTATTTTCCCTGTTTGAGCCCTCGGGCTTATAGCATCATGCTTTTCCAACTAGGGTTGTGGCCTAGCAAGTAATAATAATAATAATATACAATGTTTATTTTACAGGTGAGTCAGGGCTTGGTCAAGGGCGATCACACATGTTTCATCTTCCCTCTTTACGTAGGTGAACGATGACCGTACCTCTACCTTCCTCATATATTAATTTTAAATCAATATACACTTTTTTTTTTTTACTCAATCACATCCAGCATTCATACCTCACATCAATAAAGGAGAGAACATTCAAAATGTTTCATTATTATTTCTTTCTTTATTTTTCAATAGACAAAACTTTCAACTTTGTTTATGGGTTCTTGCCACCTTAATTCCTATCCCTAGTCATTTCACCGTTATCCATTATATCTCCTCTTCAATACCCATGTTAATCAGATCCTTTTATTCTTTCACCTTTCAGACTAACATATATTGCTCATTTATATATATATATATATATATATATATATATATATATATATATATATATATATATGTGTGTGTGTGTGTGTTTATATCTATATACATATATCTATATATTCAAATAAGCCATATATATTTTTGATACATTAATGTCTGGATTCTCTTAACGACCTCGGGATCAGAGCCCCAGGCGAAATCACACAAAGACAAGAGCTTGGGTCCGGCCGGGAATCGAACCCTGGTCGGCAAGCTTGTATAGACAGTGACTAAGCCACTTGGCCAAGTGGCTTAGTCACTGTCTATACAAGCTTGCCGACCAGGGTTCGATTCCCGGCCGGACCCAAGCTCTTGTCTTTGTGTGATTTCGCCCGGGGCTCTGATCCCGAGGTCGTTAAGAGAATCCAGACATTAATGTATCAAAAATATATATGGCTTATTTGAATATGAAAAACACGTCTAAATGTGCAAAATTTATCATATCTATATATGTGTGTATATGTATATATATATATATATATATATATATATATATATATATATATATATATGTTTATATAATTGATATATATATATATATATATATATATATATATATATATATATATATATATAAATATATACACATGAGCATGTATATATAACACATTCATGCGCGCACACCTATAGGTCCCTTTCCTATTTTTTTAAATGTTAATGTCAGTGCATTTTTTAGAAAGGAAAAGCGATCTCATGCAAATATCTGTCAGCATGATTGTGATGACTATTGCAGATTATTTCCAAGGAAAGGGGTAAACGAAGCTTCCTATTATCCTTGATGTTTACAAAACATGTATTGAAGTATGATGCATATCAATTAATTTTCTTCACTTGAATCTTGTGGCTCATGCGTAATATCAGAAGCGCCTAAAAACGACGGCCATTTTCTTTATAAAAAGGAAATAGTCTTCCCGGTTTGGGAGAAATCACAATGCCAAGAAAAAGTATTGTTTCTTACGTCAGTGCAAAATGGCGGAACTTCCTCTCGGTGCCGTTTCTTAGAACAATACTAGATGTGATGTGTTTGTCCTTGTTACGCAAGATTGCCTATTATGAGTCGTGCCCTCCACGCGAGACAAAAGGCTTCGGAAATATCTCTTGCCTATTTGTTATTCGTGTCATCTTGTAGGAAATTCTCTTCAGTAGAGGGGTTTAATTTTAAGTATACATTTATTCAAATAATGTTAATATTTGTTATATACGAAATATTATAGTCCCAAGTTACAATGAATTTTTTTTCAAGAGTTAACTCATTTTTTTGACGTGAAGATTATGTTTGATTAAAATTGAAATTCATTCATTTATATTTTTGTATTGTATAGTGTATTAATAAACGTCATAGAATATAAAAACCCAGTAAATAGTAACCAATATTAAAACTATTAAGGCCTTTATAGTTGAAAAAAAAAATACTTGAAGTGTAATGACTGTCGAGGTGTTAGATTAATTTTGTTCGGAGGTATTTCATTTTTTATCCAGTTTTGTTATTTGATAGCTATACGGAATTTCCACATAATTTCTGCTTAGAAGGATATTAGTAAAAATACAATCCTTTATTTAGCAAGAATGCTACAGGATTCTGGGAAATTGGTTACAATGTAAACAAGGTCACTCTAATTGGTTATTGGAAAAACAAGTAGTACTCAACTGCCATTAATTGATTCCGAAAAACGATTCCGAAAAACGAAAAACCAGCGTCACTGAAGGTTTTAGACCTAATGCGTTGCAAGGGGCTTTTTATCTTCGACCATCTGGCGACAGCTCAAGGTTGCACGAGCGCAGTAGCAATTCATTGTTGTGTTTGTATATTCTTTGTATACTGCTCTAATTTTGTTACGGATGTAATCATTATACAAGCTGCATTCTCTCGTTGAATATCTTATTGTCCTTAATGTATAAAGGTTATCTACTTACATTCCCAGTTGGCTTCCTCGGTGTCATAAAACTAAAAATTTAGCCAACGACATTTGTGGGTTTTTACTAAGCTTCCATGTTGAACTGTAGGTCTTATAAAGAACCCATGAAAGCAACTTTACTTAGGTTGAATCCCGGGTAGTGGTAGAAATACACTGCGTAGAACGGTTTGATAGAACGATATGGGTACTGCTCAAAACCGCCTTTGACTTTAGTAGCCAAATAGATGACAGGTTTTTAGTAAACTGTTGTTTCTCAAACTGGATGTAATAAAAGGCCTCGGAATATACTGCATATACATACATAAATAGGCTACATATAAGTGTATAAACATTTTATTCCGGATATATATAAAAGTATATATATATATATATATATATATATATATATATATATATATATATATATATATATATATTCCTTTATCTTTTTAGATAAATATATAAAGATACACACACATACAGTATACACACACACACATATATATATATATATGTATATATATATATATATATATATATATATTTGTGTGTGTCTGTCTGTATGTATATCTATATGTCTCCATCTATCGATGTATGCATTATATACATATATAAATGTAAATATCAACCACAATGACATTTAATATAAAATTCTACCTTTGAGAATGTATATCCACTGGAAATTCATTTATGGTAAATGCTTCTGGCTGGGGAAAGATTCGAACCTATGCCTCTAAGTCGAAAAAATGCCAGCAAGACCCTCTTACCAACTATGCTTCTATGCTCTCATGATAGCATGGTCGCTAAGAGGTCCTTGCTGGCATTGTTTTGACTATGAGATATAGGTTTGAATCCTTGCCCAGCCAGAAGCATTTATTAGAAATAAAATCGATATTTGATATTAAATGCCATCGATTACAATCACGTGGGCTAGTGATAAATATTCATATGCGTGTGTGTGTGTATATATATATATATATATATATATATATATATATATATATATATATATATATATATATATACATATATATATATAAATATATTAAATGTGGATGTAAATTTAGCATCTATCATTTCGACTTTAGAACTCTGCAGTCTCCTTTATCTCTTTAATTTTTTAAAGAATAGTTGTAGGAAACTAGGGTTGGGTGGTTTAAGGAAGCAATAGACGCCAGATGGTCATTTGTGTATAATGAAGTTATATATATATATATATATATATATATATATATATATATATATATTATTATTTTATTATCATAAGCAGCTAAGCTGCAACCATCGTTGGAAAAGCAGTATGCTACAAGCACAAGGACTCTACGAGAGAAAGTAGCTCAGTGAGGAAATGAATTATGGAAATAAATAAGAAATATACTGAGATCAGTAACCACGTTGAAATAGATCTGTCATATATAAACAACGAAGAGAGAATCATGTCAACCTGTTCATCATGAAAACATTCACCTGAAGTTAAAACTTCGGATGCTCCATCGATTCAACTGCCTGATTAAGAAGATCATCCTATAGTCTGGTCACAGCTGGAATAAAATTTGTTGGATACAGTGTAGTGTCGAGCCTTTTGATGCAGAAGGCATGGGCGTTAGAATTAGGTGCATTTCAAGTACTACGTACAGGATGGTACAGGATGGGAAGATCTGAATGCAAAGGATGATCTGAATAATGAAAAATCTTATGCAGTTTGCATAAAGAACTAAGTGAACGACGGTGTCAGAGATTACTATCCAGATCAGGCATAAGAAATGTTGACATGCCACTTGGCAGACAATTATGCTTATTTTCTTAGTAATCGTGGAGGCTCCTAAATAATCATTACCCCCTAATTAGATTTTTTAAAGGATGTCACTAGATAGCATGCCAAAGATTGTAATCCATTTTCGAAATCTTTAGGAGAAAACATGAACGGAAGGTTTAAAGATAAACCTTTTTATTATAAAATATTTTCCCCTTTATATATATATATATATATATATATATATATATATATATATATATATATATATATATATATATATGTATATGTATGTATAATATTCGTGCCACTGTTTGTGTGTATTTGTTTCTTTCACAGAAATTTGTAATGGAAATTATTATTCAGATTTCATCGTCGTTTAGACTTAAGCCAGATGACTTGTACATTACAGATAGGATACCTTCCTTCTATTACCTTATTTCCTCTGGTTAAGGATTTCTCACTGATCCTCTATCTTTACTGTCACACAACAGCCTCTGGACAGTCGTCTTGTACTTTGAAGGCCTATTTGTAATTATAGTAATTGGAATGTTTCTGCTAACATTGAAGAATTTGGTCAAGCCATTAAAAGAGAGAGAGAGAGAGAGAGAGAGAGAGAGAGAGAGAGAGAGAGAGAGAGAGAGAGAGAGAGAGAGAGAGAGAGAGCGAGCTACTGTATGGCCTCGAATAACAGAAGCAATAAGAAGGACCAATCAGACTGATTTCCCGACAATGGCAGGTCAATCCGCACCTGCTGTCGGCATCCGCAACCACAAATTGTAACCCGCGGAGGATCGTAACCTACTATTCCGATTTTGGGGGAATTAAACTTGAAGGAATTTGTATTAATCATCCTATAATTATATCAAAAAAGGGAATTAGTATCGGGTGAATTTTGGTACCTTAGATAAAATTAAATTATAATTGAAATATTTTTGGTAAACTTTCTCTTGCAACTGAAAATAAGAAAATTACCATCATGTTTAAATAACATTTGTACTCCGAAATAAGGTATAAAATCTTATAAAATCAATGAACAGTTCTTGGAGCAATAGCTAATGAATTTCTGTCGTTGATACTTCAGCTGTGAGAAGCCCAGGGAAATATCAGTGTGTTAAATTTACCATGTTATGTGTTCTATGTTTTTTTTCTAGACGAGACGTAAAATAAAAGAGTACACTGAATTGACTGCCCGGAGCCTACGATGTAAAGACCCCTGTGTAGATCACGTCAGGTCCCAGAAAGAAGTCGGGGATGGTTGGGTGGGCATCTGGTGATCTGTTGTTGGCCCATCATGTGCCTCGCCGTCCTTGTTAACGTTAATAGAAGACGATAAAAAATAAAACTACTTTTTTCCTCGTTTCTTTCTTCTCCGATGTCGCTTCTTTTAGGCTGCGACAATTTTTAAGATGATGTCGAATCGCCTGTGGTGATAAAAAAAATAAAAGTTGGTCCTATACCCAATAAACACCAAGGAGGAGGATAACTGGCAGTTATCATGGAATTACCTTGTGGGATGGAGTAACACAAAAGGGAAGGGAGAAGGACACGATTACTCATCATGATAAGCTGCATTACATAGAGGTTGACGAAAGTACCGAAGAGGTTATATATATATATATATATATATATATATATATATATATATATATATATATATATATATATATATATATGCACACATGTATATACACAGACATATACAGGTATATATATATATATATATATATATATATATATATATATACACACATATATATATATATGTATATATATGTGGGTGTGTGTTAGTGCTTGTATACATACAAACACTTACACATATGTATGTGAGTAAAGTATGTATAATTGAATTGTTATATATATATATATATATATATATATATATATATATATATATATATATATATGCTTGTGTGGTATGTGTATACTTTGTGCGCATGAACGTTTCAGTTATGAAACAGAGAACTAAATTGTCGTTAGCAAGGCCTGTGGTCGATCTTGACTCTCCACCCCACCAGTCGACCCAACTCCACTCACCAGCTAACCCAGCCGTCAGTGGATACCATGTATAAGAACATAAGGCTAGCTCCCTTGTCTCTTTTCTTGGTATCTCATTTTAGCGCAATCGTGTGCAAAAATTTAAATTTTTATTAAGTTTTTAATAAATTGTTGATAAATCTTACGGTGTGCTGACGCAAGAGCCCGTACCTGGCATAAGGTTAGTCAATCAATCAAGGAAAAATTTTTACTGTTTGGAATGATTTATCTTAAAAATAATACGTATCGTGGAATAAATTACAATACACTCAAGAATTAGGAGGAG
>NC_090726.1:136942468-136992468 GCF_036898095.1 Palaemon carinicauda | reverse complement strand
ACCTCCCATTCATGGTCATTCTCGTCTACCAATTTCAATCCTCGTCCAAGCACTCGAGCATTCACCTCTCTCACCACTCCATCAACATACAAGTTAAACAACCTTGGCGATATCACACATCCCTGTCTCAGCCCCACTCTCACGGGAAACCAATCGTTCACTTCATTTCCTATCCTAACACACGCTTTACTACCTTTGTAGAAACTTTTCACTGCTTGCAATAACCTTCCACCAACTCCATATAACCTCATCACATTCCACATTGCTTCCCTATCAACTCTATCATACGCTTTCTCCAGATCCATAAACGCAACATACACCTCCTTACCTGTTGCTAGATATTTCTCGCATATCTGCCTAACTGTAAAAGTCTGATTCATACAACCCCTACCTCTTCTAAAACCACCCTGTACTTCTAAGATTGCATTCTCTGTTTTATCCTTAATCCTATTAATCAGTACTCTACCATACACTTTTCCAACTACACTCAACAAACTAATACCCCTTGAATTACAACACTCATGTACATCTCCCTTACCCTTATATAGTGGTATAATACATGCACAAACCCAATCTACGGGTACCATTGACAACACAAAACCCATATTAAACAATCTTACCAACCATTCAAGTACAGTCACACCCCCTTCCTTCAACATCTCAGCTCTCACACCATCCATACCAGATGCTTTTCCTACTCTCGTTTCATCTAGTGCTCTCCTCACTTCCTCTCTTGTAATTTCTTTCACATTCTTATCTCCCATCACCGACACCTCAACACCTGCAACAGAAATTATATCTGCCTCCCTATTATCCTCAACATTCAGTAAACTTTCAAAATATACCGCCCAACTTTTCCTTGCCTCCTCTCCTTTTAACAGCCTTCCATTTCCATCTCTCACTGTCTCTTCAATTCTCGAACCAGCCTTCCCTCCTCTCTTCACTTCTTTCCAAAACTTCTTCTTATTCTCTTCATATGAACGACCCAATCCCTGACCCCACCTCAGGTCAGCTGCCCTCTTTGCCTCACTTACCTTGCGCTTTACTTCCACACTTTCCTCTCTATATATTTCATACTTCTCTACACTATTACTTTGCAGCCATTCTTCAAATGCCCTCTTTTTCTCTTCCACTTTTATCTTCACTCCTTCATTCCAGCATTCACTGCCCTTCCTCATGTTGCCTCCAACAAACTTCTTGCCACACACATCACTTGCAATCCCAACAAAATTTTCTTTTACTAACTTCCACTCCTCCTCTAAATTATCAGTTTCTCTTACTTTCACTCTGTCATATGCCATTTTCAACCATTCTTGATGTTTACTTTTTACACCCAGTTTTATTAGCTCTTCAACCCTCACTATCTCCCTTTTACATCCCCTTACTCTATTCCCCCAATCTTTTGCTACAACTAATTTTCCTCCCACCAAAAAATGATCAGACATACCGTTAGCCATACCCCTAAACGTGTGCACGTCTTTCAATCCTCCAAACATTCTTTTAGTTATCAACACAATCCATTAACACCCTTTCTACCACTCTTCCATTTGCCACTCTTACCCATGTATACTTGTTTTTATCTTTCTTTTTGATAAATCTAGAACTTATCACCATCTCTTGCTGAACACACATATCTACCAGTCTCTCACCACTCTCATTTTCACCTGGTACGCCATACTTCCCAATGACACCTTCTACCTCTCCAGCGCCCACTCTTATATATATATATATATATATATATATATATATATATATATATATGTATATATACATACATATATTTATTTATATACATATATATATATATATATATATATATATATATATATAATGGAAAAATATTGATTCATAAGAATTTTTAAGATATCTGAAATAACCATAAAAACACAGAAATATAGAATGGAGACATTCTCTCTCTCTCTCTCTCTCTCTCTCTCTCTCTCTCTCTCTCTCTCTCTCTCTCTCTCTCTCTCTCTCATATATATATATATATATATATATATATATATATATACTGTATATATATATATATATATATATATATATATATATATATATATATATATGTATATATATATATACACACTTTCAAATTTTTACGAGTTTGTGTTACAGTTAGGTAAAATTCTCTAATATTTATGTAGCTTTCATTGGACGTGCAGAGAAAATTTATTTCGTTTTATAACAAGGGAAAATATCAAAATCCGGATTGATTGTGAGGTTAAATTATGTAAGTAGACCGGTATGCCCTGATAAATAGACCAAGTTCAGCTTTTTGACACAAAGGTCGCCAGGGATCATCTATAATGTTTATGTATTTACAGAGATGAATTGTAATAGCTTGTAAACAATACCTCCTATTTGTTAGGCTGAAGACAAATTATTTATATTTAAACTTGGAACTTATGATGAAATTCATTTATCTGATAAGGATGGGAATTTGTTAACCAACCACAAGGACAGAATTAAGCAATTGAATATAATCTGTTATTGACATCCTTATTTCTATTGTTGTAACAGTCCTGTTGGGCCACTTTTCACCAAAATTGTTATTATTATTATTATTATTATTATTATTATTATTATTATTATTATTAATGTTGAGAAACCGGACTTATCACCGAATAAATTTTTGGTATATCATTATTATTACTCTAAGTAAAGTTCAAACATGTTGATTTTTTGCGGGGTTAGACATGTTTCTGATGTGGATAAATTTGTAATTTTGATATATTGATAAAAGTTCATATTGTACTTACAGTGTTTTAAGGTTAAGCCCATCCTATCGTCAAGAATTTTTCGGTATACACTTTACAGACTGGAAGGGAATATTCATCAAACCAGTCTTTCACTTGGCACATTTTGAAAAAAAAAAATAGATCATAGCTCACATAGATATATAGATCTAACTTCTTACTTCTAAGGCAACCTGGGCCATGGATATGAGCCCGAACAGGTTCATTAACAAATCCAGAGGTAATATAAACCTTGTATTGGAAATTATGTGGTAATTTTTAATGTGATTGGTAACGTAAGTTTTTGTTGATGGAGTATTTTTTTAGCCTAACCTATGACTGGTGTTTTTTTTTTTTTTTTTTCCTTATTAGTGACATGATTACTGATCTAGACCAGGCCTTATCAAACTTTTTTACTTGACGAGCCATAAAACTCACTTGAAACATTTTGCGACTTACACATTATATACCATTCATCTATAATCCATAATCCATAAACACACGTACTGTGTGTATATATATATATATATATATATATATATATATATATATATATATATATATATATATGTATATTATATATATATATATATATATATATTTTATTTATATATATATATATATGTATGTATATATATGTATATACAAGTGTATCTATATATATATATACATATTTATATATATATATATATATATATATATATATATATATATATATATATACTGTAAATATATTATGAGAGAAAGAGAGATAAATTTTTGTTTTTGTTTTAATCAGTTTAGAAATACAGTGCAGTCTAACCTTGTTTAATTTCATTCGATGAATGGGCTTTCTTTTTTATTATCTCCAATCTTGCGATGATAGTGGAGGATGAAATTCGAAGATCGTCATCCACACACAATGGAGACCGGTATTTATTCATGATATATGTTAATGCAGAGAGAGTAGTTCCACGGAGATAAGTCGATCCAAAAGGTGTTAAGATATTAAGTGCTGCCTTTCATAAGCAGGATATTCCTCTGATATTCATATCAAGAATGCATTCGATGTTGACGACTCAAACTTGACGCGTAAGGTTCTTAAGAAGATAATACAAGCAGTGCTTCCTCGAGGTTAGATGATAAGTGAGTTCCTGGAGCTGAGAATGGCATTCGTATCCAATCATACTGTTCTAGAGTCGTCTCTTCTAAAAAGTATTTTTTGAAGGGATCAAGAAGACTTCGGTGGTGATTGACTATTATTGCTTTCAAATTATCCAGGCATAACCATCATTTTCCTCTCCTTAGTCATAAAGTTCAGGAAACATTTAAATGTTATTCTCTTTGTCAAAGAATGACAAATATTTCTGTTTAAGCGATGTATAGAAAGATTTAATTCATTAAGTTTATAAAAATATGTATAAATATATATCAAACATTTAAATGAATTTTAAATTAAAGTATAAGTATGCCTTAGATTTATTTACATTTTTGAGTAAAATATAAAAATGGCGATTAAATCAAAACTGTACGCTTTGCACCATGTGCGTACAATCAGCGCCGATGTAAAGCAGAGGATACTATGAATATGTTTTAGATAAGAGACCTAGAGTTGTTATAACAAATAAGGACATTGCGTCGGGTACTTCAGGTTTCAGCATTTTTTTTTTTCTTTTTTACATTAAGAAATAAATAAGCTGCCATAAACAAGTATAGACCTTTAGCTTTTTTGGAGAATTAATAAAGATCTATCGATATTAGAGTATGTAGTATTTGGTATAATAATTTTTTAAAAACTTCTCCTTGGAGGGACTAACATTTTTTACCAGGTTGACTTAGATTTTGGAAAATCAAATACAAAATGTTATCTAGCAATCGAATTTGGGAACTCTTGGTCTAGACAATAGGACTGTATTAAGATATGCATACAATGCTACTTTTAAGACAGATGAATATTTGCAATGATTGATGTTACCTTATATTATTAGCTATGTTTTGTACACACTTGGAAAAAAAACAGATCGTCTTATTCTGCCATAAAACGAGATATTGTGTATAAGACTTCTTATATCTGGAGATTATGATACTGATATCATATTCTTCAGAGCTTTTCTTTTACCATTATGGGAATAATACTCTTTTCTTTGGAGATTTCTGTTTTCTTTTTTCCCAATAAAGGCAATCGGGAAATAACCCATTAGTGAAAGATATATTTTTTCTCCCATCTCCAACAAGTTATATTGCAACACGTAGCTTCCAAATAGCATCTCTAGTGCGCATAGCCAAGAGGTAGTATTGTAATAGGCGTGCAACATGCAGTGAACTTACAAATAAAAAAGTATGCCCTACCAGCATTTTCTTCTACACTGCAACTGCTATCGGACTACTAGTCAGAAAGTCGTTGAATGTAACACACTAATTTCAACTTTATTATCATTCCATTATTATAATGCTTATTTTAATGTCAGTGACAACCTTATCGACCAAAGCTTTTGTATGTAAATATGTAATTGTTACCCATATGTGATCCCTTGACCATATAAATGCCTGTGTTGTCTTTAGGTAAAGTTAATTGTTTTGGAGCTGTCTTATTAATTTCTCTTCAACTCCTGTCACATAGTTACCTACGGAGTGTCTCGAACACCCAGTCCGCCTCACAGTTCACCCCTTCGTCTGCAGTATCCTCTGACAATCCCCACCACCGGTCCTGACTCATGTCTCTATGCAGCCATAGTGACGCTCCCTCTCATCACTAGCAGAGATGTATTGCCTGGTTTCAGCTCACTGAAGTTCAGTTCCACATCAAGGATGTCACCCTCCAAATTAGCAAAGGAGACTACATTTTCACTACGATCCCCAATGACACCTTCCCAGAAATCTCCAACTGGCTTTGTGAGCAAAGGGACCCCACATAAAGTATGATGCCCTCAAATTATACCTCATGGAACAGCACTTAGTGTCGCCGGCTGCTCGTGTAGCCAAGATTTTTCAGCTCCCTCAACAACCATTGAGGGATCAAAAGGCATCAATGGCATTCAGAGAAATGATTAATATTGCTTGCTTTCAGAATACGGCAGGGTTGTCCTCGTAAGGTTTAAATGACTTTGTACCCGTTAGACACAATGCTTACCATAATTGGTGTGGGCTACTCTTCCCAATGTCGATATGCTGCCCATGAAGGACCTGGTGACCAGAGTCGACATCCGAATGGACAGCCATTTCCTCACCCTCAAGAACTCCATCATCAACTCCGCCACTGATGAAGGGGACAGCCACACAATGGTAGACTGAAGCTGAGATGAGGGCTGTAGGACATCAACGCCTTCCTTATTACAAACTTGAACTACGAAGCCACCCCATCACCCAGATTTGCTTCCCCAAACCTTTACCTCAACCAACGCCCTCATTTGTGCTACTACCACACCAGATTTGCGGCTGCTGCTAAGAGATGCGCTACCAGATGTCAATGGTAAAAAAGCATGTAAGTAAACCATCACCTGCGGCGATGGCCTTTCCATTAACAAATTTCTTTTATTTGCATGATTCATGATCTAATGTGTGCCCTCTGGTAGATATTGGTGCCTCTCTTTATCACCTGCTCCCTTCGACATCGCTTTCCTCATCGACACACCTACGGGTGCCTACACTTGCCTCTCCCATTTGTATTGAGATGCAAGATACCCATGGTTCCTGCCAAGCACAGTATCTATTACCTTATACAGATGACGGGTCCCCCAGCATTTGCATTATGCTGATGTTTACATTAAACCGTTTGAAAGCTGCTAAGCGTACACTCACCGGAAAGCAAGAAATGGGTTTTTGTTAAGAGGCCTCAAGCCCATGGTCGTCGTCCTTACACATCGTCTTTAAGGATGGACCACTTCTCCATCCCCAAGATCAATGACATCACCACCTACCTTCACAGTGCCAAAGTATTTTTGACCCTCGACCTCCTGAAAGGGTATCTTCAGGTGCCCATGAACACATCCCAAGACAACCATCACCACCTCCTTTGGCACATATACTCTCATTTATTCCTGCTTTAACCTTTGTAATACAGGGGCCACATTTCAATGACTAATGGATAGCACCTTAGAAAATCTCCCCTTCTGTGTATGTTATGTAGATGACATTCTAATTCCAGCCCCTCCCCCTCCAAACAGGACCACCAAGGTCGCTACACATCATCCTCTACAACCTACAGTAGAATGACCTTGTAATTAGGTGTGACAAGTGTTCCTTTGGTACCAAGGAATTTGGCATTCTTGGATCATCACATCACTCCTGAGGGCATTCACCCTTCCTTTATGAGGTATCAGCAATTCAGAAGTTCCCCGCGCCATTGACATTCAAAACACTGCAGTTCTTGGGCATGGTGAATTACTATCACTGGTTCTTGCCAGCCATCACTGCCATTCTTGCCCTCTCCTTCTACAACTCCCTCAAAGGTATAAAGGTCGCTCATGAAGGGTAGAAGCAAGTGACAGGACAATGTCCTAGAGACTGACTATATATATACATATGATCAGTGCCCAAGGCCATCTCCATCAAGCTAGGACTAGACAAGGGCAGCCAATGGCTTCTGGTAACTAAACAGGCAGACCTGTAGGTCCCCCCCCCCTCCCACATCCCTAGCTCATAAGGATGGTGAGGTTGCAGACACTACTGTAAACTTTCGATCTTCAGGGGGTCTCGAGCCACTGTCCAACAGATTGCCAGGCAGGGATGTATCCAGTAGGCTACCACAGGCAAGCAAAAAACCTGGAAATAGGGCCCCTTCAGGAGGCACCCTTCCTCAATGCAAAGAAACCCCTATCAATTTCTAATGCTCTCATTTTTCCTGTGCCAACCGCTCCTGCTCTTTTTGTTTCCAAGGTGGAATCCAGCTATTCAACTATCAACCATGATTAATTGATTTGAAGTTCTCTGGCATCCTGACATCGTAGGTCATTGACGCGATATCGTTTATTATAAATAAAGATTAAAAGAATTTTCAATTAAAACCAGAGAAGTAAATATGTTATAAAAGTTAAATAACATTAAGAAGACCTGGTTCTGATATAAATCTAAAAATTTCACTAGAAGTTATTATGATATAAAAGTTAAATAGCATTAAGAAGACTTGCTTCAGATATAAATTTAAAAATGCTACTGGCATTGAACGACACATCATGTCCAAGGATCTTGGCAAGGATGCACCTGCCATCTTCACCACGAGCCTCAAACAGATATCTGTTTCTTTCAGTGCTATAAGTGGGGCATTCAGTCAACAAATGCCTCACTGTCAAGCGTATCAAACAGTCGTCGCAATATGGTTGGTGTTGGCCAGCCAGCAGAAACTCGTGTGTCATCCGGGAGTGACCAATGCGGAGACGACAAAGAGTAGTCTACCATTTTCGGGGCATCCCATTATACCTCCAAGGGGATATACCATTCCCAATTTCTCTCATCTTATTTTCGCTTAAACTATCCCAATGCTGTTGCCAATGGTTATAAATAGAATTCTTAAATACTGGTAAAAAATCATTACAAAGAATGGGAGACCTTCTTAGTAGCAACTTGGCTGCAGCACTCTTTGCCTGTGAATCTGCCTCTTCATTTCCAGACACACCTACGTGTGCCGGAACCCTGCAAAATCGAACTGTTATACCTTTTAGGCCAATAATTAAAAGTCACTCTGAAATCTTTAAAACTAAAGGGTTACTAGAATTAAAACCTAAAGCTTGAAGGACACTTTTTGAATCACTATAAATGGTGAAATTGCCCTCCTCTTTTAACGCTATTTTCTCAATAGCGGTTAGTATGCCATATAATTCAGCAATAAAGATGGAAGATATTGGCGGAAGTGCCCCTCTACAGTTAAAAGAACTACTATATACTCCAAATCCAACGACAGCATCGGATTTGGAGCCATCGGTATATATAAAAGTTGATTCCCTATGTTCTTCAACATGTTCCATAAAAAGAGACCTAGCTTCTAATTCAGTCATCTTTTTTTTTAACACCAATAAAATATTTACAGAAAGATATCTTTGGTAATTTCCACGGAGGGGTTGATGGTATCTTAAATGGAAGTACCTTACCTTTAATTTTATCAAGACTGTTTAATAATTGTTTTACTCGAAAGCCATAAGGTTGAGGAGATTTTGGGTGCTACTCAAAGTATGTTGAGTTCCTTACAAGGCTTGCAGTCTGATAAGCTAAAGAGTTGGGGAGTTTTTGTAACCTAAACCAATACCGAATAATGGAAGACATGCGGTAATGGTCTAGAGGTAACTCTCCAGCCTCAAGAAGGAGACTTGGGATAGGTGAGGTTCTAAACGCTCCTGTGGACAATCTTATACCAGCATGATGTATTGAATCTAATATCTTTATTCGACTTGGGGTGGCTGAGGACCTTATTTCACATCCATAACTAATTTTGGAAAAAATTAAGGCCTTGCATAATTTTGAAATAGTTTTACGGTCTGCCCCCATGATGTATGGGACAATACTTTTAAAAGATTCAGAGCCTCAAGACATTTAGCTTTTAACACCTTTAAGTGTGGAACCCATGTCAACCTACAATCGAAAATCAATCCTAAAAATTTAGCTTCACCTACACATGGGATCCGTTGACCTTTCATGTATATATCCGGGTCCTCATGTACTCCCCGGATACGACAGAAATGTACAATAGTAGTTTTGCTTGTTGAAAACAAACCCATTCATATCAGCCCACTGAATAATTTCGTTCATTGCAAGTTGTAGTTTTCTCTCAACCATTGCCATTCTAGCTCCAGCAAATGATATGGAGAGATCATCCACAAATAGTGTTGAGAGAACGTCCCGGGGAATGACTGAGGATATCCCATTAATTATTATTATTATTATTATTATTACTATCCAAGCTATAACCCTAGTTGGAAAAGCAAGATGCTATAAGCCCAGGGGCTCCAACAGGGAAAAATAGCCCAGTGAGGAAAGGAAATAAGGAAATAAATAAATGAAGAGAACAAATTAACAATAAATCATTCTAAAATAAGAAACAACGTCAAAACAGACATGTCATATAATAAACTATCAACAACATCAAAAACAAATATGTCATAAATAAACTATAAAAAGACTATGTCAACAAAAAAGCATTTGCTCCAACTTTGAACTTTTGAAGTTCTACTGATTCAACCACCCGATTAGGAAGATCATTCCACAACTTGGTCACAGCTGGAATAAAACTTCTAGAATACTGCGTAGTATTGAGCCTCGTGATGGAGAAGGCCTGGCTATTAGAATTAACTGCCTGCCTAGTATTACGAACAGGATAGAATTGTCCAGGGAGATCTGAATGTAAAGGATGGTCAGAGTTGTGAAAAATCTTATGCAACATGCATAATGAACTAATTGAACGACGGTGCCAGAGATTAATATCTAGATCAGGAATAAGAAATTTAATAGACCGTAAGTTTCTGTCCAACAAATTAAGATGAGAATCAGCAGCTGAAGACCAGACAGGAGAACAATACTCAAAACAAGGTAGAATGAAAGAATTAAAACACTTCTTCAGAATAGATTGATCACCAAAAATCTTGAAAGACTTTCTCAATAAGCCTATTTTTTGTGAAATTGAAGAAGACACAGACCTTATATGTTTCTCAAAAGTAAATTTACTGTCGAGAATCACACCTAAAATTTTGAAAGAGTCATACATATTTAAAGAAACATTATCAATACTGAGATCCGGATGTTGAGGAACCACCGTCCTTGACCTACTTACAATCATACTTTGAGTTTTGTTAGGATTCAACTTCATACCCCATAATTTGCACCATGCACTAATTCTAGCTAAATCTCTATTAAGGGATTCACCAACCCTAGATCTACATTCAGGGGATGGAATTGATGCAAAGAGAGTAGCATCATCTGCATATGCAACAAGCTTGTTTTCTAGGCCAAACCACATGTCATGTGTATATAGTATGAAAAGTAATGGGCCAAGAACACTACCCTGTGGAACACCGGATATCACATTCCTATAATCACTATGGTGCCCATCAACAACAACTCTTTGAGATCTATTACTTAAAAAATCAATAATAATGCTAAGAAACGACCCACCCACTCCCAACTGTTTCAGTTTGAAAACAAGGGCCTCATGATTAACACGGTCAAAGGCAGCACTAAAATCAAGGCCAATCATACGAACTTCCCGTGCAAAAAGGGTTACACTCAGCACACTACACTGAGGAACTCCTTCTTCCTGACATTTACTCTCTGATAGAGTTTCCCCCACTCTCACTTGAAAAACACTGTGAAAGAAATGATTGGATAAACAGTGGTAGCTCTCCTCTTAATCCCATTTCATGAATGGTTTTAAGTATACCATATCTCCATGTAGTATCATATGCCTTTTCAAGGTGAAAAAAGACTGTCACATAGTGCTGTTTGAAAGCAAAGGCTTCACAAATAGAAGACTCAAGTTGTATCAACACATCAGTCGTTGAGTGCATTTTTCTGAATCCACATTGAATGGGTGATATAATACCCTTCTTTTCAAGGTACCACATCAGCCTTGCATTGACCATCTTCTCCATGATTTTACATAAACAAGATGTGAATGCAATAGGACGATAGTTTGCTGCTAAAAACTTGTCCTTACCAGGTTTTAGAAAGGCTAAAATAATGGCTAGTTCCCAAACACTTGGGTAACTATGATCATGCCATATTCTATTAATAATGTTTAAAATAAATAACTTATTATTAAAATGTACATGTTTAATCATTGCATATGAAATTCCATTGGGTCCAAGGGCTGTATCGTTGCAATGAGCAAGTGCGGAATCAAATTTTCTTTCAGTGAAAGGAGAATTATACAACTCTTCCCTTCCTGTTGCAAAATTGAAAATTTTCTTATCTTCAATGTTCCTATAATGGTGACCAGACGCTCCATCACACTTGCTGAATACATTTGAAAAATGATCAGCCAGGGTATTTCTAACATCATTTGTTTCAGTTACATACTGACCATTCACCTTCAACACTGGTGGTGGGTTGGGGGTGAATTTGCCAGCTATCTTTTTTACTTTCCTCCACACAGAAGATGGTGGTGTTCTACTGTTAATTGAGGAAACAAAAGACATCCATGACTGGCGCCTTGCTTCTTTCATGGCACGACGGAACTGTGCTCTACATTTCTTGTATATAATTACATTCTCGTCAGTTCGGCGTCTACACAATCGTGTTAGAGATCTTCTTGTGGCTCTGTGCAAGGCAGTTAGTTCTGAAGACCACCAGGGGACTGGTCGTTGTTTGAATAACTCTGTTGTTTTGGGAATTGAATTGACTCCTGCTGTATGGAGAGTTCCATTCAGTAAGTCTGTGGCATCATCAATGTTTTCAACCTGTCCTGCATCCCCCTCAATTTCGCTTAGCTCACAAAATTTATCCCAGTCCGCCTTGTCAAGATTCCATGGGGGCGATCTCTGTAAAGGTGGACCATTGTTGGTGTTTATAATGATTGGTGCATGATCACTAGTATGCCGATCATCTGTCCTCCAATCGAAATCGAGAAGGCAATTAGAGCTTACGATTGATAGGTCAATACAGGACAAGGTACCTGTCTGTTTCTGTCTATCACTTCTGCAAACTTCTTAGAGGGCACGTCTTTCGTTGTTGACATGGACTTTATGCCCCTTGTGCATGCCTTCACTTGACTGTCCAATGACTGGTCCAAATGTCAATGCTGATACCTCGCAGCCATTTCTAAATACACCTGTATCATTCAACACATCTATGGTAATATGAATCCCACTGCCCACACCCTTTCCAGAAACCCATTGGCTGCCATGAACCTGGGAATGGATTATAAGGCCTTGACAGAAATCCAGGAGTGCCAAATCTGCAGGACATCTTGCACATCTCTCCGTTAGAAAGACGTCACCCTTGATGACTTCAACGCTAGCCCCCTCTGCGATGTGATGTCAGTACTGGTAGGCCTCACCAATGGATACATGCATTCATGTACTGACAAGTTTTTAATTGATTCATGGCATATCAGTCCCCTCTTGTCAAACTAATGCACATCTACTGTAGTCGAAGTTCATGTGGCATGGCATTATTAAAGATGCCAATGATTGGGTCTGTACTTGTATTTCATGTCATATTCAAAAGTGCATCAATGCATGAATTTAGGTGTGGGCCCTTTCCATCAACAAAAGCGCCGTTTTGCCCACAACCATGTTGATGAAGCTGACCCTCTACCAATGTTGCAAGGACACAATTACCTTTTCACAGTCATTGATTGCTCCATACATTGGCCTGAAGCCATCCTTATGCAAAATGCAATATCTGCCTCTTTTATTGCTGCCTTACTTTCCAGATGGATAGCAGAATTGGGCATCACCCTACATTAGATTACTTCTTACAACCCCGCAACAAACAGAATGATGGAACGTTTCCATCATGCCCTCAAAGCAGCTTAGATGTCTCGCTGCAACGACTTCAGCTGGTTTCTAAAACTTCCCTGGATCCTTCTCGGACTGAGGACCACTCCCAAGGACACCATGGATGTCTCGACCACCTCCTCCTATAATATCCAGCACCTACATCTCGTTATGGAGAAATTTACTCCCTGTGACCTTCGCAGTACATTCTACGTGCAGTGAAGAGTTTCGGAAATGACATTCACTAAGAGCAGAATTACCTAGTACTAAAAATATTTCACTGATTCATGGCCTCTCACACCCCTTGCACCGTTCTACTGCACAACCACCTCAAAAGTGCATCGATACTTGGATTCGGGTGTGGGCACTTTCCATCAATCTCAGTGTTGTTTTGCCCACAGTAGTTTTAGGTGGAAAATCGTAATGTTAGCAAGAGTTGTAACTAGCTTAATGCTTTTTTCCGTAATGTTAGGAGTTTCCCCTTTTTTAATGATAAAATCCTTTAATTCGAAACAGACATGGTTTGCTTTAGCATTTTCCCCTTTTGTGTATCACTAAACTCAAGTTAAGGTGAAATAAGAAATTAGGGGAAGATCTCTTGAGGAGTGATGATAGCATAAGAATAAATTGAGTTCGGCGCTTAAATTTTATGAAAGCAAACACAATGTTTTACTTTGACCACAAAACCATAACATATTTCTATTTCAATACAGTATGAAATGTATATAAAAGTGATATAAATTTCAAGATGCATACATTTTGCTGATTGAAGGTTGATGTGGCTGTGAAATTAAGAATTGTGGCCATACCTGTCTTATTGTTTTTCAATAGATATTGAACCGTCGAATATTTTTATTATGTAATGTGTGTACATACGTTTGTCCGATACACTTTCATATCCGCATAAAGTACATTTATGTGTATATATGTGAAGGAAGAGGTGTATGTACAGTTGGACTCAAATGTTTCTGACGCATATCGCTGAAATGGAGTAAGAAGCATTCTTATTTCAATGTTGTATAATTTCCGGAAATTTTATTGCATCAGTATTTATTTTCATCTTTATGAAAACTTCTTTCATTTCACGCAAGTTTCAAAATGTGTTCCATAAAAATTATTTGAGGGAAATATTACATCTATCTGTAACAAGATTCTGTCCAATAATTTTGAGTCCAGGGTCATTTTCTTTACCTCGAACTCATTATATTAATATTAATATTCCATCTCTTGAATTATTATTATTATTATTATTATTATTATTATTACTAGCTTAGCTACAACCCTAGTTGAAAAAGCAATATGCTATAAGCCCAAGGGCTCCAACAGGGAAAAATAGCCCAGTGAGGAAAGGAAATAGATAAACGATATAAGAAGTAATGAACAATTAAAATAAAATGTTTTAAAAACATTAACATTAAAACAGATATTGTATAATATATAAACGATAAAAAGACTTAAGTCAGCCTGTTCAACATGAAAACATTTTCTGCAAGTTCGAATTTTTGAAGTTCTGCTGATTCAACTACCCGATTAGGAAGATCATTCCCCAACATGGTCACAGCAGGAATAAAACTGTTGAGTATTGAGCCTTATGATGGAGGAGGCCTGATTATTAGAACTAACTGAATGCCTAGTATTACGAACACGATGGAACTGTCCGGGAAGATCTCCATGTAAAGGATGGCCAGAATTATAAAAAATCTTACGCAACATGCATAATGAACTTATTGAACGACGGTGCCAGAGTTTAATATCTAGATCAGAAATAAGAGACTTAATAGACTGTAAGTTCCTGTCCAACAAATTAACATGAGCATCAGCAGTTGAAGACCAGACAGATCAATACTCGAAACAATGTAGAAGGAAAGAATTAAAACACTTCTTCAGAATAGATTGATCACCGAAAATCTTGAAAGACTTTCTCAATAAGCCAATTTTTTGTGCAATTGAAGAAGATACAGACCTAATGTGTTTCCCAAAAGTAAATTTGCTGTCGAGAATCACTCCTAAAATTTTAAAGAAGCCATACAAAGTTAAAGAAACATTATCAATGCTGACATCCGGATGTTGAGGAGCCGCTGTCATTGACTTACTTACAATCATACTTTGAGTTTTGTTAGGATTCAACTTCATACCACATATTTTGCACCGTGCATTAATAACCATGTGTAAATAACCGTAAAGAACAGAGATTATTTTCGGTTCTGAGGGCTTTTTTCTCAAAGCTACAAAGTTTGCTGGATGTTTTTTTCATTGTTATGCAATAATTCATGTTCATACTGTAACACAGATCTCAATAAACTGAGATATAGGCTGATTTTTATATGAAATTTCAGGCAATTTGATTTCCAAATTTTACGTAGCCTACCCCTTGTCTGATTTTTTTTTTTCGATCATTCATTAGACTCCAATTCTAAAGACGATATTAGAGATCATAGTTCCTAAATAACCTCATTAATCCTTTCTCCTTCCAGTGATATTTCACCATCCATTGATTATTCCGTTCTCATCATCTCTGTGTTTATGCTGTATATATATATATATATATATATATATATATATATATATATATATATATATATATATATACATATATGTATATATATATAATATAATATATATATATATATATATATATATATATATATATATATAAATATATACGAATACATATATATATATATATATACACATATATATACATATATATATATATATATATATATATATTATATGTATATATATATATATATATGTATATATATGTGTATATATATATATATATATATATATATATATATGTATTCGTATATATTTATATATATATATATGTATATATATATGTATTCGTATATATTTATATATGTTTATATATATTTATTTATACTGTATATCATCATCATCATCATCTCCTCCCACGCCCTTTGACGCAAATGGCCTGGGTTAGATTTCGCCAGTCGTTTCTACCTTGAGCTTTTAAATCAATACTTATCCATTCATCATCTCCTACTTCACGTTTCATAGTCCTCAGCCATGTAGGCCTGGGTCTTCCAACTTTTCTAGTGCCTTGTGGAGCCCAATTGAAAGTATGGTAAACTAAACTCTCTTGGGGAGTGCGAAGAGCATACCCAAATCATCTCCTTCTACCCCTCACCATGATCTCATCCACGTATGGTACTCGAGTAATCTCTCGTATGGCTCCATTTCTAATCCTGTCCTGCCATTTAACTCCCTATATTCTTCTTAGGGCTTTGTTCTCAAATTTACAAAATCTGTTGGACATTGTTTCATTGTCATACTTTGACTCACTAAAATGATATATTGTATATCCTGATTTTATATGTAATCTCAGGCGATTTGATTTCAAAATTGTACTTAACCTAGCCATTGTCTGTTTTGATTTTTTCAATATTTCATAAAACTCCAATTCTAAAGACCCTGTATTAGAGATCATAGTTTCTAAATACCTAAGTGATTCTACCTCATTAATCCTTTCTCCTTCCAATGATATTTCATCTTCCTTTGCATATTCCATTCTCATCATCTGTCTTTCTTCTATTAATCTTGAGCCCAACCTCCTGTTATATTTCATTCCTTCTGGTAAGCAAGAATTACATATCCTGTGGTGTTCTGCTAATAAGGACAGCGTTGTCAGCTTACTTCAGGTCAGCTAATTTCCTATTACCAATTCAGTTCAATCCTTCTCTACCATCCCCAACTGTTGCATATTTTACAAAATCCATGAGGGGGATAAACGGAATGGGTGACAACACATTCCCATGGAGTACTCTGCTGTTCACTGGAAATTCATTTGGTAGGACTCCACTAACTTTAACTTTGCACCTGCTATGCTCATGAACAGACTTAATCAAATTTACGTATTTAGGAGGAACCCTATAATAACGCAGTACTCTTCACAAAATTGGCTGGGGCACACTATCAAAGGCTTTTACATAGTCCACAAATGCCATCTTGAAATTATCACGTCTAAAGCAGAGCTTGGGAAGATCCGGGAAATTGCAGGTAATTGACAATACCCGGAGAATTTTATCGATAAAGCTTCCGATAAAGCAAGGAAATATTTTATATTAAACTACCTTTAAACTGATTTTGATATGAAAAACCTTTTAATTTCACCTTTCCACAAAAGTTTTATGAACACTCCTACATTAATGATAACTTTTAATGTTAATGTTGTATTTAGGAATAGTACTTTGATAATTGTATTGATTAATGATTCACCTGTACAAAACGATGGATGTATTTATGAGATCCCATGTAATCAATGTAATAAAAGGTATGTCGGACAAAATGGAAAAGATCTTGAACCAGATTAAAGCAACTTGGATATAATGTTCGAACAGGAAACAGACCAACAAGTAATTTATTTCAACATATGGATTGTTGTAATCATCCTATTAATTGGAAAGGAGCAAAAGAGATACTGTATTGTAAAGTTATAATAAAACGCAATATTATAGAACCATGTGTTGCCGGTATAAAGAAAAACCGTGTAGAATTGATTAACAGCAGCCCAGGAAAGTATAAACTTAACGAACTGCCTATAAACAATGCATTTAGGGATTTTAGGCAATTGTTATTTTTAAACTAGCTGTGCAGTAATTTTTATGTTTTTGTATTCCCACTTTTTTATTACTTTCGTAGATGTGACTAAGAGACGTTCCTATACATATATATATATATATATATATATATATATATATATATATATATATATATATATATATATATATATATATATATATATATATATATATATATATATATATATATATATATATATATATATATATATATATATATATATATATATATATATGTGTATATACATACACCTACTTACGTGTATGCATATAAACACACAAATATTTATATGTATATCTTTAAAAATTAATGACGAAGCTGTGTGAATATATATACATATATATATATATATATATATATATATATATATATATATATATATACATATATATATATATATATACATATATATTTATATTTATATATACTCCATCTAACTTCCCATTTTAAGGAGAAAGTTACTAGCCTTACGTCCTTTTCTTTCACTCGAGCAGGGCTGGCACTTACCGTTGGATGCAAGGTCCTTTAAAGGACCTTGGTTGGATGCACTTGTGGCAGAACGCCGTGAGCTATCGATAGACCTCTATGTATAGATATACACTCTATATATGGTGTATATACAGTATATATACTATATATATATATATATATATATATATATATATATATATGGTATGTATGTATTGATGTATGTGTTTGTTTGTGTATTTGTGTAGCAGTAATTCGTATTGCACATTAGTGGGCATCGCATTTAATACGAAAAAAACTTGTAAATAGATCTTAGAAAATTCAGTGAAATTGCTACTCCTGTGATCCGTTCTTGAAAAAAAAATAATAAACATATGGTATAACGGTTTTGAAGCTGAATTAAAAAAAATGAACAATCCATGTTGCCACATATGTGGCCACTCTGCCGTAGGGGGAGTTCCCAAAGGGGAGACTCCACCCAAATTGTTAGGTGATCTCGTGAGATGTTTTAAGTGGAATTTGCTCTCTTGTCCCTCTGATGTTATGACGTTTTTAAGATTCCCTCGGAGTCGTTACCATCATCAAGGGAGTGCCTGGGATTGTCGGTTTCATAGAGGAGGGGGCAGAGAGGGAGGGAGGGGGATTCAGGAGAATGACAGGCCACTTAGAGAGTAATAGGAAGCTCCGCTCCCCTTTTCTGAGTAAATCATTGCATTGTCTATGTGCGTATTTTTTGTGCTTAATCGTTTCTGTCTTGGGCACTCCTTCTTGGTAAAAAATTATGATTGCGTCATTATAGATTGTGAAGAAAGTTCGTAGATATCCAAACTTTTGAAGAATTTTTTTTTTTATTATAATTATAATATAAAAGTGGCACAGTCATTTAAGGTTTAAAATGTTGTATTGTGAGTGCATAGTAATAGTAAAATTACTATTTTTTTTATGAAAGTTACATGATACAAAGTTCTTCTGTGTCTAGTTATTTATTTTTCTATTACAATACTCTCAATGTATCGTGCCCTTTCAGGACCAATTCAGCTCTCACGTTGCGGCTGATGAAATATGTAGAATTCATAATGCAGATCCTGTCATTTTGATCTTTAAAAAAAGAAGCAATTTATGTGTGAGTAGAAGGTTAAAGATATATTACTAAATCAGAATCACTTTCATTCACAGTGAGAACTTGGATAATGAATGATATAAAAAGACACATGCCCGTGCCCATATAGAATCACTTAGCCTACGCTTATTAAACATTTTCAAAGAATAATGAAGGGTCTCTGAAATCTAATTTTTCTTTCATGTTCAAATCTACCTTGAATTAGTAACTGTACAAAGAACTTTTTTTCACATGACTAGCTCAAGGAATGCTTTCTAGAGCATGGGCATTTATCCTTGGTCAACAACACGTAATTACTGTTTCATGATCCTTCTGAGACATGAAGTCTCAAATTAATTGCCATCATTTACTATTAAATACACCGGATGTAATGACACAGTATCACGCAAGATGCAGAACTGGGTATCCTTCAACTGGACACAAACACACTCAGCACAATCCTGCAAGTGAAAACATTTCTTGTATATTTTCTCTCTTCTGATTCCTCACCAGAGGCCATTTTCATATTCCGACACCGAGTGTCGCAGAGTGCTACCTTTATCAGATATAGTCGACACTTCTTCTATGACAAACGTGTCTGTCAGCTACAGCTGTCAATTTGATTCCAGATTGGAAGGGTCACGCGATTACTTAGGCTGTCGGTTTTTTTTTCTTTTGTGTGTGTGTGTTTTATTATTAGCTTATGGTTGGCATCGATTTATGGATTTGTTTCTCATCGAATTTTCCTAATTAATATCTCTCTCTCTCTCTCTCTCTCTCTCTCTCTCTCTCTCTCTCTCTCTCTCTCTCTCTCTCTCTCTCTCTCTCTCTCTCTCTCTCTCTCTCTCTATATATATATATATATATATATATATATATATACTGTATATATATATAAATATACATACACATATACAGGATATATATATATGTATATATATATGTATATATGTGCATATATATATATATATATATTGTATATATATGCATATATATATATATATATATATATATATATATATATATATATATATATGTATATTGTATATATATGCTGTATATATATATATATATATATATATATATATATATATATATATATATATATATATATATATATATGCATATATATATATTATATATATATATATATATATATATATATATATATATATATATATATATATATATATATATATATATATATATATATATATATGCATGCATGTCATATATATTTATATGTGTGTGAAGAAGTGACGTGAGGCAACAGAAAAAAAAATAGGCAAATCATGCTCATTTTGTTTCGTCATACTGAGAGACCAGACGCTGAAGTATTGTGAAAAGAACATTTTATGATAATAAAGCTAGTATTATTTTAGTAAGTTTAGAATGTTTAGTGAGTGACCTGGTTTGGCTGAAAACGAAATGAAAGCCTGTAAAAAGAAAAGATTAATCTTAGTTGAATGAGTACGATAGTCTGGTATTCAACACAGTTTCGAATGTAATTTTTAGCTTTACACTATCCAGGATAGTCTTAATACTATATATACTTTTTTGTAAGGTATGTTTACGCCAGTAGTTGCTTTATAATTCTCTCTCTCTCTCTCTCTCTCTCTCTCTCTCTCTCTCTCTCTCTCTCTCTCTCTCTCTCTCTCTCCATTTTCTAAATTTGTTACGAAATACCACTTTTCATATTAATGAAACCATAAGTCCCAAAGATTAATTGGGGTATTATTGAGAGATCTATTGCATTAGATTTTATTAAGTCTACACATGTTATTGTATTAGTAGGCAGAACTAGGGTTTTCTCGCTGAATTCCCTTTGCAGTATTACCCCAAGGTTTAAACCTGTCCATTTAGCTTAAACACATACAACGGAAAACATTTCGAAATATTTAGTTTAATACTTTTTTTCGGGGATTACAGCGAATTAATTCAGTGTACTATTTAACCGTTCGACGAATCACCTTTCTCTCCAATGTTTATCTAACCTCTTCCACTGCGAACGAAGTTAATGGACAGCTTATGTTTTTTATGATAATTATAATCTTCTCCTCAGCGGTCCGAACTTTGTCACATAATCTGATCCGGCACCAGAGCTGACTTGGCAGGTGTTTGACAGATGTTTGACAAGAAAACACCTACCCATTCTTGTCTGGCTCTCTTGTCACGGTCTTTGTATCACACTCGCTATATCTAAGACGGAATCTGAATATTTATCCGCTATTCAATCTAGAAACTGACATGTGTCGAAAGACGTTTTTCTCTCTTTCGTTGAAAATTTATAGTTGATTGGACAAGCTTTTCAAAAGAGGCAATTGATGAAATTGCCATGACTCATTAATAAAGGATAAATAGCTTGAAATGAGAAAATCAATATTTTCTACAGTAAGTTCTATAAATATAAATAACCTTGTGAAATTTTCATGAATAATATCAAGATACTAAGCATATATTTATTCGGTGTACCCATTCTGGGAAACTACTATTGAGCTCACTAATTCTGCTGCGCATTTCCTCTACTGTTATTAACAAATTAGGAAAATCATCCTGTTCTTTGTGTTCATTCGAATGGCAACTAAGGCATTAACTCCATTTATTGTTTAAGTTACTAATTGATCCCAAAGAAATGCAATGGCTGTGACTGATTGATTAAAGACAAAATGGACTTCGTTTCATAGCTTGAAAACAATTTTTATCAAAATCTTTAAAAGCTGCATTAGCGATTATCTCAACATATTCACGGATCCTACTATGAGATTTTAATAAAAATTGTTAATAAGACTTATTGAAGAGTGGGTCTCAACCTTACTTATTTCGTACATGACAATATCGTTCCCACCACAATAGGATTACATCTTGCGTACATATCATTCTGGAAAGGTCATATAAAAACTAATGTCTTTTTTAAAATACTTCTTAGTTTTTATCAACATTAGCACGGGATCATTAAATTGGGATTTTATTTTGTGACCCAAAACCGTTAAAATATTGGTATTTTTTCTATTCTAACTATTTTTTACAGCTTTAAAGAACTGATATATGGTGTAATTATATGTGAATAGAACGTTTCTGATGTTAATACTAGCGGAAAATGACCGTTTTTTGAGCTATGGAACTCCGGACTCCAACCACTCATAAAAGCACTAGGTTCACACAAAAACATCTATTAATGTCGCGAAAACACGAGAAATGATAATTATCTATGAGTGACATCACGTTCCACTAATGGTTTTTGCACGCGCTAGTCACGTCTCATTATTTTTGGGATATTTTTAACTTCACAGGAACAACAATGGCTATATGCAGAACAAAGAGCACTATTAATATAATAAATTACCGAAATAGTCGAAATTTTACTAAATTTCAAAATAGACTGGACTTCATTTTTGGAGGCGTATTCTAGTGACAGTAGTCATGCTGGAACTAAAGGAGACAGTGATAGAAAAAAGCCTGCTTTTGAACAATATTTGGGAACTTGTGCATAAATATCAGGAAGCTCTTAATTGGTTAAAAAGGCCAGGGGATTATTACGTCTTACAAAAGAAAAAAACAGATCATCTGGCAAAAGCAAATGCAAACAACGCGCAATAATCCCAAATCTCTCAAGTCTTCCAAATATAAACAATAGAGGTTTTAAACAATTCTGATGGTTTAAACTGGCAAATCCACCGTTTAGTAGTTACGGTAGTCGCTACTCCAAACACCTAAAAACACTTTAGTTCCAACAAAAACAGTTGCTAATATCGATGTAGAAAATATATAACTAAACCAGTTACTGCAATTACTATACACTACCGGGAAGGAAGAATCCATGTTTTGAGGAACTACAGCGGCACGGGGAAGAAAATTTTATAACTTCGGTTATTATTATCCAGCGATTAGTGGCTAAGGGAGGTAAACGAATGTACTAGCAATGTTTTATTGAAATATGCTGATTAAGATCGTTTTGAAAAATTGTTAAAATGTTAAGTAGAACTGAAATATTTCTATAATTGTGAGAGAGGATGAGATATACAGCGTTACAGGCAACAAGGTACATTGCGGTTCCCCATGTAATTGGAGAAAAATTTGTCTCTTCGTTCAGAAGTCAGTCTTCAATGACCCTTCGATTAAATATATGTAAGGACCTGAGAACCCAGACACCAACAAACATATTCCAAAGTTCCTTAAAAAGACTTCAAAACACTAGTGGCCAAATGCATGCTCATCTTGCAAATGATACCCCAATTGCGTGCTTGTCGATGATAATAATAATTTTACTTGAACAAGTTAGTCCTATTTAGCTTTGTTGATTCATAATTCATGAAGTGGGCGGAAACCTCCTATATATTTAGTGCATTATTATATGTAATATTCTTGTCTTAAGAAGGTCTTCAGGAGAATTTCCTGAAAAGTGTTATACCCAAAAGATTCAATATCCGAGGTATTATAACCACAAAGTTTAATTCTCCATGATGTTATGGGTATTTATTTTATTCCATAATGTTGCCAAAGTTAAGACGCCAGATCATCACTTACATTAGATTTTCACTGTATATAATTCAATAAGGATCCCAGTTGAGTATCTTACTAGAATACTTTCGCTTATGGATGTAACTTCGCAGAGCCTTGAATAATTTAGTAGCCTCTGTACCCACCTTCATGAAACTGCGTCTGGAAACTTGCATTTAGTCTGAATCATTGGTTAGTATGAATTACGCGCTAGTCTTCAATAAACAGTTTCATTGTATTTTGTTATCACTTAATAGTGTGAAGTGATTATTTCTTAAATCGAAGAAATCGCCTTTGCTATTTTCTATTATACAATTATTAACCTGATTGTTATCAACTTTTACTTGAAAATTTGGCTATTAATTTCTGCCTCGAGTCTTTGGCAGTCACTGCTATATCTACTGTATTGTTGTTTTTGTAATAACTTTAAAAACGGCAAATCCAAAAGTTTCCCATATCATGGAAACGCCCAATCCCGGGATCAAAAGTGAAGATCTTGTTTATTCTGACTTTGACAGCAGAGAAGTGTCACATTCCGGATGAGTAAGGAAGGGAAAGATGAAACGAAATGCAGCATTAGATAATAGTGAGGAAAAATAACTTTAGTTTGTTTCAAAAATCTGATTTTCAACCAAATTCGACCACAGCAACGCCCTCATTCAGAGTAGCCATTTTGCAAGAACAGCATTCAAATATAAGTTGTTTTGGAAGCAAGCTTAGCTTAGTAACTTGGAATGGAAATTCATTAACATGCTAATTATAGTTGCATAAGTAAACAGCATATAGATAGTAACTCGCTGTGCGTATATTAGATTTGAATTTAGAAATAATTAGTATTCATTATGCGCGCTACTAACTTTGCAAATAGTTTTGCCTTTATGATCATTTAGCCAAACGTAACGAACCAAGTAAGTTTTACATTTTTCTTTTGTAACTATATGTATTTTTTAGCAAAGCAACCTGCTAATATTCATCATTAATCCAAAGCTTTGAATTCAACTTGATTTTCATGTAATAAGCCTTCAAGTCGGCGCACAGGCAATATGAATGTAAATGATGGTGTTAGTGAAACTTATGATTAATATTTCCATCATGGGATCGTGTGAGTTATTGTGATGATGATATGAAAACTGAGATAGGTCCTAATTATGGTAATATTTTTGATTGAGTTGGCGATATAAAGAGTTTTTAAACGCTTAATGTAAATTACATTTTACTATGAGAATAATAAAGATTTTTTTCCGAATATGTTGTTCAATAAGAACGCACCTCGTAATCTATCTTTAGGAGTTAGATATAATAAAGCCTTTAATTATGAGATCAGTATCCCATAAAAAGTCATTTAAGACCAGCTGACAGTTTCGAATATTGCTGAAAAAAGATATGTTTATAAATAACAAGTAGTCCTAGTATTTTTTAAAGTACTGTTACAAGTACAATTTCTTTAAGAAATATACGCATCCTAAGTAGCCCTACTATTTTAAAAAGTTCTTTACAAGCTAAATTTCTTTAAGTAGTATATTCATTTTAGGTGTCCATAATTATCTTCGTAAGCTTTATAGATCTTTACTCGAAAATATTGCCGACTTGTCGTTTCCTCGGAGCTACTGCTGCACATGTAATCAGAAGCTTTGATTATCTCATTTGGGCATCACCCTTTTTAATTAGACCCTTCATTACCAGTAATTGGCCAGCGTCTGTTAACCTTATACATTCCGGATGTGCTACGCTAGAATTGCAGATATTATCAATCTATCAGGCATGTTAATATCTAGATGCTAATCTTGATCTCGTCAGCTTCAGACTTTTTGATATCTTTAAAATCTTTGCCTACAGATCTTCTGATACCCATCCAAAATGAAAGTGAATCCTCTCGCCGTTTTTTAAGATGAACGACGCCGTTCATGTGAAATCATATTTTCACTGTTGTCTCCTAAACAGATTGCTTTTTGTAGCATTTTTATCATTTTAATAACTATAATATTGTAATAGTTTTAATATTTTGATAATTTTGATGTTCTCAATAATAGCCTATTAATAATTTCAATAATTTTAATAATCTGGGGAAAAACTTGCTGTATGTCCCAAGTACGTATATTCATTAACGATCTTAAGAGGATCGTCCTTAACCTTTATTTCTTGTCTTTGCATTTTTATTGAACATTATTTTGATTTTAGTCATATTCATTTCCAGTCCCTAGCGAGGCCAACTTGATCCACAAGCATATTAAGAGAAATTAATACTGGCATATAAATGTCGTAATGGTACAGCGTTCTTGTGATACCTCGCCACTCGCAGTGCTACGTTACACACGGGTCATTAGGTAAGAGGAACAGCTAATGAGTTCAATTAGAAAGGTAGAGATTATATTATGGCCAGATTTAATTGTTAACAGGCTCCTTCAGTTACTCGCATGACATCAGGCAAAAACTGAAAGAAGAATGTTCTTGATAAAAAGAAGAAAGACGAAGGATGGACGAAGAAATATATGAGCTGAGAATGAAATGGGAATAAATTTAGATCATGAATGATTGCATTCTTAATTATAGTAAAGACAAAAATAACTCATTAACCCTATTAGAATTTAATGGGTAATCAACATTTCATAGAAAATATAATTTCTTTATCGAAATACCTAAGGACTTTATGGTAGATTAAAACTTACATATTTGGTGTCAGAGTGTTTATGTGATTGAGTTTAATTACTTTTGAGAATTGTATATGCAGATCAGTACCCGGGTTGCGGATTCTAGAACCGTTTTCTAAATGGGATTATCGCTCATTAGTGCACACAGCTTTAAGTGGATGGTCGAAGCAACTTTAAACCCCAAAAGGCTATGGTATACATAATCACACCTATTAATATATAAATAAATATAGAACGAGAGGGAGAGAGAGAGAGAGAGAGAGAGAGAGAGAGAGAGAGAGAGAGATCCTGCATATATAATAAATAATAAATATATATATATATATATATATATATATATATATATATGTATATATATATATATATGTATATATATATATGTATATATATATATAGATATATATATATATATACATGAGAGAGAGAGAATCCTGCGTATATACTATACATACATACATATATATATATATATATATATATATATATATATATATATATATACTGTATACTTACTGTATGTATATGCACACATACAACAACAAATGTGCCATTTTTAGTTCACTGTAGGATAAAAACCTCAGAAATGTTCTTATTCAAGTTTGGGGTTTGGCCAGTTTTCATTACCACGCTGGCCACTGCGGATTGGTGATGGTGGGAGATTTTTTTTTCTGGTCGTTCAAAACAAATCATTCCGATGCACAAGCCCTTTCACCACGTTAAGGTATCTCCACTTAGAGAGGGATATATATATATATATATATATATATATATATATATATATATATTATATATATATATATATATAATATATGTGTGTGTGTATATGTATATATATATATATATATATATATATATATATATATATATGTGTGTGTGTATATATGTATGTATGTATATATATATATATATATATATATATATAAATTTATTCGATCAGTATACTTCTGAATATAGCCTACCATAAAATTTACTCAGTTTTATTTTTCTCCCAAATAGCTATTTATCGAATTCAGGAATTCAAGAAAAGTAAAGAGCAAGATGACCATTTTCTTATGCCGAGTCTTCACTGTTAAATTCTCTCAACCTCTTTTTGGTGCTTTCAGACATCTTGAAAAAGCTTCTTATAGCGGCAACTGAATAAGATTTTGGAATATTCTAAGAAGTTACGGTCTACCTGGAAAAAAGCTGATCCTGATAAAAATACCTATTCAGGATATCGTTAATTAGCTGTTTCTTGAATTTTTTTATTGGTAATCAGGTATTGCAAGGATATGTCTTTATCTCCTCTTCGTTTTATTGTGCAAGAAGAGTTTGGTTTTCATGTATGACAGATTTCCTAAGACAAGAGAAATTGAAGTAGTTTATAATGGATACTGGACATATTTTAATTATACAAATGATGTTATATTGCTGGATTTATGTACAACGGATTTAGTCTTTATAGGAATGTTGGTAAATCACAGGCTGTGAGAACGGAGCATACTGGAGTGGAAGGTACACCAATGTAGAGTCATCATATTACGATACTGCCATATTTAGGTATTTTGGCCCAGTTATCAGGGATGATGCATTTTTTGCAAACGAATATGTTGAATTAACAATACAAATGAGACTTAGTCATGCTTAACAAAGTTTGGTTATTAAATACACTTGTTTATTTCAGTAATTAATCTTTAGTCTATGGAGGAGAAATTAATCTAGATATGATGATGAAATTGTAGAGTACTTACTGTATTCGACCTCTTTTGGTTGATATTTACAGGTTTGAATGTCCCTTATGAATGACAGAGGCAAGGGACAGGACAATGCCCTAGAAACTGACCATATATACATATGATATGCGCCCAAGCCCTATCTCCATCAAGCTAGGACCAGGGTGGTCCAAGCAATGGCTGCTGATGACTCAGCAGGTAGACTTATAGAGTCTCCCAAGTGCCCCCCCCCCCCCCGGCTCACAAGGATGGTGAGGTTACAGACACTGCTATACAATTTCGAGCTTACACGGTCCTTGAACTCCCGTCCAACAGATTGTTAGGTTGGGACTATTCCAATAGGCTACCACATGAAATGGAACTATAAGGGCGATTACAAATGTTATCATATAAGATATGTTTTTCCCTCGAATTATGAAAGCACTTTTATTTGGTTGTTTCCTAAGGCCTTGGGATAAGGAAGCCATTTGCTACTGAAGACAAACTTCATTTATGCATGTTTGTAGGGATTCCAAATATAAAGGAAAAAAAGGAGGGAGAAATATTTAGATATAATGATGTTAGCTTATTTTAGATCATTTGATGTAATTATTTTGTTATAAAATTTTGTCTGATATTAGGGAGATATCTCATTATATAACTTACAAATTAGTATTTCATAAAATAGTTATTTCCGTAGATATTCCATAATAGAGAGAGAGAGAGAGAGAGAGAGAGAGAGAGAGAGAGAGAGAGAGAGAGAGAGAGAGAGAGAGAGAGAGAGAGAGCTCAATATATAAATAGTTTGATATTTACACTAGATATGACGTTATAGGTCAGTGATTTCTATACCTTCATCATAATTATGGTTTAGGCGCCTTAATTAAAGTTCACAAAATAACTGATCAAACTTTATAGGAATTGTAACACTTTATGTACCTAATATAAGCATTTAATGTTCTTTTGTGCTGTATATCGTCGCACGAAGATTGAAATTTCCATTTTACGAGACAAGACGTAAACATTAATGATCAAAGTTAATTTGCAATAAGTGATCGTTAAGAATATATGAAATTAAGTGTACACAAACACTATATAAATGCAGTGATAAAATTTCCCAACATATAACCTAAAGATTTCTTATCAGGTGTTACCTCACCTCTTTTTTGTAACTTTGTGCGAAAATAATTTGAGGAATAGTAAATTGTAATTACTTGATGTCCTTGAAGTAAGGCGTCTGTACATTAATTGTATATAGTATTATATAAATTTATTCATTGATACTCGAAGGGTATCAAGTAATCTTGGAACCTTGCAAAAGCTGCAATACCACAGCAAAATAGCCTCATGATTTGATGGCATTACGAGAGACACAAATAACATACTAATTGGAAATTGATTTTTTTTTCTTGTAGAAAAAGTATACGATGGTGAGAATTGTTGCGTTTAAATGTTTCCTTTTAGAGCAAGCGAACGTAGGATTGTGCTACGTCGATGAATAACGACAGAAATATACAGAATATTACATGCTGAGAAGTTAGAAATTATGATTAAAGATAGAGAGGGTAAAATGAATCTAGTCTGCCGATATAAACACACTTACAAGAAAGGCAAGGCGCCGTCCCACATGAAAATTTTTTGTCATTTTGAATCTTCCGGGTAGGTTCCACAAAACATGAAATCACCCATGTTTATCATTCATCTTACTGCTAAAGATCATCTCGTTTGTTTGTGTCAGGAAGTTGGCCCTTTGCAATACACCCCCAGACAACAATAATATAATTCATAACACGCCTAATGAAATTGTGAAAACCATGGCTAGTAGAGTTAATTAACATTTTGCAGACGAATTATTGATTGAATAACTTCTGTTAAACTCATTTTTAAGTTTTAGCATATGTTGGCCAATAAGCATAACGTTCATATTGATAATAAGATTAACGGAAAAGATAGCATCAAATCTGTTACATTCTTGAACATGAATTTAATTGCTCCCCGAAGTAAGAGAATGATGCTTGTTTGAGTTATCAAAGGATTCTGCTTGTGACACCATAAGGATCTTTTAGTAAAAAAATCATTGCTGTCTCACCCTCATAAGTGAAATATAAATTTCACCACACTTGGAAAAGAAGATAAAAGAATTGATTGAATAATAAACTGCAGTACTAAATGGCTTAATAGTAACCTAAGGCTTAAGCCACTTGAAGGAACTTGGCCCGTAGGTTATACTATAAACTTGAAATAATAAGGGATTATACTTAAAAGAAGTTAACATTAAAATTTTTGACAAGACTTCTAATTGAATATTTATGAAAGCAGGATTTTTTTCATCAAATCAAAGAAAATAAATTATCTATTTTTTATAGCAATAGAAAACAATAATTATTTTAAAGGATTGTACACCACATTATATGCATCTATACAACATATTTCCAACCCTATTTTTTCACTCAATATTAGTATGATTTTAAGGCTTTATCGGTGATTTTTCTTTAGTCATGATATTCAACTTTCCTGTTGATGGTAATAGATCTTCTCAGGTGTGTGAGATTTTTCAGTCGTCGTATTCAAGTGGTTTCATCTTTTCTATTGACATTATTTTGGTTGTTCATTACTTCTCTTGAAATTTATTTGGTATTATTATAGTTTCAACCAAATTCGGATATCTATTATTTCTTTACTCGAATTTTCTGCAAATTAATGATAACGGAAATATTTGCCGATGAATATTGTTCCTGACTGTTATCCCAAGGATGTACTTACGCTACCATGATAGTTTTCTCCTGATGATATTTTGTTTTTTTTTCGTTAATGCTTTGTGGGTAAAAATATCTGATCGTCGTTTTTTTATGATATATAGGTACAGTAAAAATGCTCTGAAACCTGAGTAGTTTTTTGGTTCAAGGTTATCCAATTAACCGCGATTTTGGAATTTATACGTCCTTCTAAAAACAGTGCCTGTCAGTTGACGGTCATGGATTCCGTTGTGCAGACGTGCAATGGTTGTTCCTCTTCATATTTTGACGTTATTGGCAGGTTTCATGGACATTATCATGGAACTTCAGAAGTGGTAAATAGGTTTCTGTGTGAACATTCAGTGCTACCTAAAAGGGTCAGGTGTCTCGAGCGATCTGGTAAGGATTTGTTTATGATTTACCCTATAAAGTAAGGATTTATTTTGTATATACTTTTAGTTTGTGACCTGGATGCTGGTTCCGGGCGCTTGCCCCTGGCTAAGTCTGTGACCTGGGAAGGTTTGTAACCTGGGAAGAGGGGTGGGGGTGGGGGGAGGGGTTTACCCCGACTAGGTCTTGGACCTGGGAAGGGGGGGACCAGCCCCCCCCCCCCGGCTAGATCTGTGACCTGCGAAGGGGGGTGGGGCTTGTCCCCCCCCGGCTAGATCTGTAACCTGGGAACTATAGTCTATTTTTTTTGTAGCGGTGCATATTTACACCGACTCACAGGGGTGCCCTTTTAGCTCGGAAAGGTTCCTGATACCTGATTGGTCGTTAGTATTTTTGTCCGAACACCTTCATTGTTCTCGAATAATTACCAAGTAATGTGAATCGAAACTTATTTATTAACCTATATTTCTCCATCAGATATATGTTTTATCAATAAACAATGTGAAAGAATAAATATATTATAAAGCATCGTTTTGGTAAGTCTAAACTTAATGTAGGCCGAACTACATTACGAAAGAAAAAAACTGGGTCTACGACAGTCAGAAGGGATTGTTTTCCCGCCAGGCCGCTACAGGCTGTTCTTTTACCTCCCCATAAGTTTTCACAAATATCGGGTTTTATTAATTCCATGTCTTTGGTAAATTCTGGTATTCAAAGAAAGTTTATAATAACATGTTTAACCTATGCTGAGTGTAATTTATCCCAATTTGTGTTAAAATATGTGAGAAATTACAAAATTACAAAGCGTGCATCCGAAAACAAGCTGCTGTCGTTGACTTCGGCGCATAGTGTTATTAAATTTAGACTTACCAAGACGATTCTTTATAATATATTTATTCTTTCTCATTGTTTATTGACAAAACATATATCTGATGGAGAAATATAGGTTAATAAATAAGTTTCAATTCACATTACTTGGTAATCATTAGAGCACAATGAAGGTGTTCGGACAAAAATACTTCCGACCAATCAGGTATCAGGAACCTTTCCGAGCTAAAAGGGATACCGCTGAGAGTCGGTGCAAATATGCATCGCTAAAAAAAATAGACTATAGTAGGTAAGGTTAGGTGGCTTTGTTAGGTTGTATGGCCTTTTACAAATCTCGAAAGTGTTAAATACTCACGTTTTGTCCTGTTTTCGCATGCCTAAAGTCCCAGGATCTCACCTGTGAACGTCGGGAGGAGGGTGCCGGTCCTTAATGGTAGAACGGCTTATTTGCATTGGAAATAAAGGTCAAATTCGCTGAAAACACACTATTTATGCTAGAAAATATAAATTTTCACATCGAATATCAGAGTTTGGTTTAAACTGTAATGTTACCGTTTATTTATTTCCTTTCCTCATTGGGCTAATTTTCCCTGTTGGAGCCCCTGGGCTTATGGCATCTTGTTTTTCCAACTAAACTCAAACCTTAAAGATTTTCAGTTTGTCTCGTATAACGTTGATTTTGATGTCGATCCGTGTCTGTAAGCAATAACGGAAACTCATTGTCTATATCAACTAAGGTGATGTGTTCCGCTCCTAAATGGATTTATGTTCCACTCCATATATATCTCTTTTTCTCTCTCCCTCTTGCTCACCCGCCGTCCATATTAATGAGAGGTCTGTGTGTGCGGAATCAATTATGTAAACACTGTCCATGGCTAAGACCTATATTCGGATCTCCTCATTTGGGTGCACGGGATACTTTTTTTTCCTGGGAGCGTAATGAGACAGGTTTTATCATTATATTTTTCCCTAGAGAAGTGAAGGACTGGTTTGTGGTGACTGATGTTCTTTGGAGAATATATAGAACTGAATGTAGAAAACTATTTTTTCTTGAGAATACATTTGGACTAATTGCTAGACTGCCTGTACGGAGGAAACTACTTGTCTTAGAGATAAGAGTAGGTTAGGGTTTAGAGGACTTCTGTGCTTGAAAAAATTGTATGGAACCAATTATTGGGTACTAGATAGATATGCGCACACACACAGATTCAACCCTTCACACCCCTCTCCCTTTCCTAACTACAACCCGCTGGTTCGACTATTTGTGGAGTAGTCTGGTTTCCGAGTGTATCTATCGGGGTACCCCTTCTCACTAGGGTATGACTACTCCCTCTCCCCCTGTGCGTGACAGGATATATATATATATATATATATATATATATATATATATATATATATATATATATATATATATATAGATAATATTTATATATATATATATATATATATATATATATAGATAATATTTATATATATATATATATATATATATATATATATATATATATATATATATATCTTTATTATTAGGGGAGATAAGTTTTCATAAGACACTGTTAGAATTTTAAATCCTGCTGGTTGTAAGGCCTATGTTTATGCACCCCAAAACTAAGAAAATAAATTAGACTGATTGGATGGTACGTTTCTTAAGTAGAACTAATCTTTGCGACGTCTTTTTTGGAAATAGCATCTTGAAATGATTGGAAAAGGCATTTATTCTTTAATAAGGGTTGAATGCTCGTTTCCTGGAAAAACAGTTGGGCTTGTGATATATTTATATATTTTTTTAGGAAAATACTGTAACTGCTTTGAGGAACAATGAATTCTGTTAGGAAAGGTATATATATTTTGGAAAGCCTGTTTTATTTTAAGGAGAATAGATAGAATGCTAGTAATTATGGTACTGTTCCAGGGGAAATCGATACTATTTGAGGACTAATAATTTTTTACTGGGGAGTACAGCTAGCGTGTGACAGGGAGTATTAATACAAGGAAAACTGATGAAAATGTTTGTGGAATAATCCTTTATTCATAGAAAACTGTTAGACTTTTAATTTTAAACTATTAATCCTAGCAGCACTTATGGAACTGCTAGTTGCACGATCTTTGTGGCTTGGTATCAGTTACATTGCTTTAAATGTTACTATTCATGGAAACTCAACGAACTTTTTTTTTAGTATCCTCTTGTGTCTTAGAAGAAAAGTTGTGCATGAATTACTATTCTTTTGTATTGTTTAAATTATTTATGGGAAATTCTTTTATCCATGTAGAAATTTTAGTCATTTAAAAATAGCAAAACCTGAGAGAACTAATAGATTGCTTATGGAATATTTCTAGCCTTAGGAAAATTATTATTCTGGTTGTAAGGGTTATTATAAAAAAAAAATCTGACTAAACAATTCATCAAATTCTCTTTTATCCTTAATAGAGTAATAAGAGTCATAACATGGTTACTCTCTGGAGGCGTTCTTTACAATTTGTTCATGGGATATTATTCTTGTTGGTGTGATGCATGATCTTCTTTTGGAAAACAGTTAAAATGCATGTCGGGGTTACTATTGTAGTGATAACTTTTGATAACGTTTATTGGATGCTCTTTATCTAGGGAGAATAGTTAGGTCGGTTGAAGGATATGCTATTCCTAGGATAGCTTCTAAAACTGTTACTGGTATGATTTATCTTTCGGATAACAGTGAAATTCTTTTGAGGAATTAATTTTTTGGGGGAAAATAGATGAAACTTAAATGGGATGCTCTTTTATCATGAGAAGAGCATTTAGACTGGTTGTAGTGGCTACTGTTCCTGGGAGAAATAATATATTTTTCGTTGGAGGCATTTTTTCATCAAGAGAGAACAGGTTACTGTTTATATATATATATATATATATATATATATATATATCTATGAAACTGTTTGTGGGATACCTCTATCGGTGGGAGAACAGTTAGTGTGCCTATAGGTTGGTTGTATGGAGAAGATTTGGAAGCTTAAGGATGCTCTCTTGTCAAAAGAATGTTATATATGTTGTTGAGGCAACTAGTCTTGGGAGTACTGTTACAACTGGTTATCAGATGGTTATTACCTCCTAAAGGTGTAAAAGTTTAAAGGCCGCTAATGAATATCAGAGGCAAGTAACAGTGACATTGCACTAGAAAGCAGGGTAATGCCCTAGAGACTGACCATACGGTATATATATATGATCAGCGCACAAGCACCTCTCCACCTAAGCTCGGACCGGGGAGTGGGCCAGGCAGTGGCTGCCGATTTCTCGGCAGGTAAACCTATAGGCTCCCCCAAACCTCTCATCCATAGCTTACAAGGATGGTGTGGTTGCAGACACTAAAGAAAATATCGACTTTAAGAAGGACTCGAACCTTAGTCTGGCGAGCATCATTCAGGGATGTTTCCAACAGGCCACCACAACCCTAAGACATACAATGAAGCCAAGTTAAATTTGACGAAAGTTAAGATATCTTTCGCTACTCCTGACATTTAATTGCCTTATTCCTATCTTGAAAACGAGGACTTACTTTACCGAAATATGACTTGTAAAGTTAATTTGCTGTGGGACGATAGAGAAGACTGTAACTACGATGTTGTGTTACTTTTTTTTTTTATTCTGGAGAGAACAGTCAGACTCGTTGTAAAGGCTACTTTTAATGGGATAACTGATGAAGCTGTTTGTGGGATGCCTTTTTACTCTAGGTAGAACTAGTGTTAAGCCCTTTTTTCTCAAAGGAACGGGTGGATTAGCTGTTGATTTGGACAAAAGAGCGGCTGATTAATGTAGGATGATTTTCTTCTTGAAAGAGGCGAGTTAATTGAAGGATTTACTTTTTTCAGGTAAAGTCGTTTACTGAATTTGGGATGCTACTTTGAATGCAAAATGAGACCTGTTGATAAAAGGGAACTTTGAGAATAGGTGCATTTTAGAGAAGAACCCGCTATTATAGGAAAATTTACTCACACAAAGCATATGTGAACCAGTTGCAGAGGTTAACATATGTAATTTCTTCTCCCCGTCTCTCCCTCTCTCTCTCTCTCTCTCTCTCTCTCTCTCTCTCTTTCTCTCTCTCTTGCTTAAAGATCACATCAGTGCCTTTCCATTCCAAACATTATGTATTTCCTTTTGTATTTTTAATTATTTTCTTAAATTCAGATATGTTTAAAACATGCGTATAAGTATTTGTATACATACACACACGCATTTAATACATATGCACAGATATATACACATGAATTTACTAAATAGTGAACGAGAGTGGTGCATAACTAAACACAACTATTCACCGGCAAACATCATGACTCACGTATTTGAATAAATTTGCATCTTTAATGAATGTTAAAGGTGCACAAGCGTGAGCCTATTATCCGGCGAAAACACTTAATTAGGTTGACAAGGGAAATGAAACTTAGGAGAAAGAAAAAGAATTGTGCTTTACTAGCATTATTTATTTCATTAGTATAGTTACAGGAAATGAGAATTAGTTGTGATCTTGAGGCACATGCACACACACACATACTCACACACACATATATATATATATGTATATATATATATATATATATATATATATATATATATATATATATATATATGTGTGTATATATATATATATATATATATATATATATATATATATATATATATACTATATATATATGTGTATATATATATATGCTATACATACATATATATATATATATATATATATGCACACATTTATATTTATATATTTGCGTCTGTCAAAGAAATACACTGTAGACGTTGCCGATTGTCTTAAAATATACATATTTATTGCCAAATTTCTAAACTGTTTGCCTTCAGTGTACATGAAATGTTTTTCGAAAACTTTGGTACTTTTCACTTTTATCAGGAGTTTGTGCGCATGTTTTAAGTCTATGAAAGAAAATGTAAATCGGCAATAAAAGAAAATAGCGATTGTCTTTACCCAGGCAGTTTATTTGTTTTGCTCCCTGTAATGTAGTGTCACTTTTTCAGTCAGCTGGGCAACTGGTTTTTTCCTCCCTCCTTTCCCAAACTTGATGTTGTTTTTCTCCTAGAGGTTTTTTTTTTTTTCTGCAAGGCTTATTGGAAGAGAAAGTTACTCTTCCAAGTCCAGTGCAGTCTGCATATTTTGGTTTTGAAGATATGTTCTAATGTTGAAAGTACACTACTTCTGTTGATATTATTATTATTATTATTATTATTATTATTATTATTATTATTATTATTATTATTATTACCAGCTGAGCTACAACCTAAGTTGGAAGACTGGATGCTATAAGCCCATAGGTTCCAACACTGTAAAACAGCCCAGTAAGGAAAGGAAACAAGGAAATAAATAATCTACAAGAGAAGGACGACCAATAAGAATATGTTTTAAGAACAGTAACAACATTAGAATAGATCTTTCATATATAAGCTATAAAAATAAACATTCGCTACAAGTTTAAACTTAAATTTTCATTCATATTCATCAAGGTCTGCAAAATTTCGTTATAATTGCTGCTCTCTTAATTACTTGTTACTCATTGGTCATCAATTTTTGTTCAGCATACATTTTATTTCAGTAAGAAACAATCTTATTGCTTATGAGTTATTACTTCTGATATTTTGATCGAAGGTGAAATTACATCTTAATTATTACAATTACCTCATTGATTTGCTCTATACTGCGCCTGACTATCTCTACTTGAGGCTGGCGTAACTGTACTTGGATTTTACATCTGGTGAGCCTAACAATTAACCTGTGATCCGAACCTTGCTCTAAAGAATAATCCATGAACAGTTCCTTTAACTCCCAGGGTTCCATCCTTGAATCGAACACCCAACGACTCCGTGCGAGACCTCGGACTAATGGACCGTCCTGGCGGTAGCGGGATCTTATTCGTTTCTTTAATATTGTATGCAACCCGTCAAACTGACGGCTAACAGTTTTTAACCTGTAGATATGCACACCTCTAGGGGTACCCACCCTCTCTCTCTGGTATGACTACTCCCTCTCTTTACCTACCCCAGGAGAGACGGGGAGAGAAAGTGTAGTCATACGTCTGGCAATGCCGTAGACGTAGAGCTTGGCTGGAAATATATATATATATATATATATATACAGGTATATCCAGATACTTGCTTTTTAATATATAGGGAAGATGAAGTTTTATTTATGAACAAATTCAGGAAGGAAGAGTCACACCAAAACCTCAGGTTACTAGAGCATATTTACCTTCTTCCTGTGCTGTTATATGCATCATATGTCAAATTTAGTTCGTTACTTCTTTCTTGTTTGTTCTAGCAATGCGTGTATGCGGATCTGTACAATCATACTTTCCCTCATTCTGGAAGCGAGAATTCACAAATGTGTCTTATGAGGTATATTTCTCTAAACTGAGTAAACTGTAGACATGCTCAACTGATGAAGGTTTCGTAAATGAAAGCTTCTATTTATTTAGCAAAATCTGGACAATAAAGCATTATAATTTTGGATTTCTATTTTCAACCACATGCATACACTCCCGCCTTCAGTGATAAGGTTCCACACTCCACTCCAATTGTTTTACTCATGTAGACTTGGTACCTCCTATGTAATTATTTGGAGCAATCAATTGACAGTGTATAAAGGTATGGTCTCCACAGTCCTGCACCCAATATGAATTTGCTTTCAAAGATACTCAAACAGACGTGACGTGATATAAATATAATGTACTAATGCAGGTTGATGCATGAGGTAGTCAGGTGCACACAATGACTTAGAGATACTGCACCCATATGAGTCATTGAATTCGAAAATATAACATTAAGTAATGCAGATGATTAGATGTTATCATCAATTTACCAATCAAATCTTTCATTTGTGCCTTATTTTGTTTATAATCGTTTGCGATGACAATAAACACCCAAATTAAAATGGTAATGTATAATGAGAAATGAAAAGCGATGAAATTGCTCGATGGGTTGCGAACCACTTGTGATCGTTTTTCAGATTCCCTAGAATGTCAATTACGTAATAGACACGCAAGGCTTCAAAAAGTTGAACAGCTTTTTGAGGATTCATAAAGACTAACTTGATGCTGTCATTTTTTTTTTTTTTTTTTTTGCAACGATTGGAGAAAATAGTCGAAGTTAGGAGTCACACCAACATATGAAAAGTACTCTACAGTAAGTCTCTCCTATATACAGTATATATATATATATATATATATATATATATATATATATATATATATATATATATATATATGCATACATAAATTGTGAGTGTTCAATCATGCGAAGCTCTCTCCGTCCCTCGGGTAGGGGAGATGGGGAGGGTGCATATCTATCTAAATATTTAGCCGTCATTTTAGACGGGTCATATACACTAGTAGAATAATAAAAAGTTTTTATTTTGTATCGTCAACATTAAGCATTTAATGTTTAGTGACAATGTGTTTTATCACTTATATAAAGTTTTCTTTGCTGCGTGTGTGTCGAATTTCAGGGGGAAGGAGAGGGGATGGCACAGCACAATTAAAGTTAACCAAATACTGTGTGCGTGCGTACACATTCGGGTAGTTTCAGGCTAGCAATATTTTTACCAGAGTCTTGGAGATCAACGATAGCCCATCTTAGTGTTCTCTCAGGGCCTTCAGGATTAAGTCCTGTTTCAGGGTCATTTCAGAAGTCAATACGAGAATAAATGAGAAGAGCTCAAGTCTCCGGTTGTCTGATCCTTTGGCTTTCCAGCCGGATAACTGGGATCCTGGGCTTTCCAGTTGCAATTTCCAATTTGCCGAAATACCATTCGACCATTTTTTGTTCGTCTCCAAAAGGTCACGTCAGGTCACTTGGGCGTGGGAGGGACTGGGTTAATTGGGAACAGTAGGTGATTATTCCGGTTTGATTGTTTCGCCGTTTGAAAAGCTTTAATTCATTTGCATGATTACCGTTCCTGGACCTAATCTGCAATCAGTTTCTCTCAGTTTTGCAAAACGAAAGGAGGGAATATTCAGCGATGACCATCGTTTATATAATGCCAGTTTACCGTATTAAAGCAATCATGTTGATCGGAACAGTGAATATAGAGATCAGAACTCTCTTTGAATTTCTATTCGATGAATAAAAAAAAACTGTAGGTGAAATGATAAGATTAAATAAAGAAATTCCTTAATGTTCAGATCATCGTTCAATATATCTCCAATCTTGTTTAGATGCTGTTATACAGTATATATACATACATACACACACACACACATATATATATATATATATATATATATGTGTGTGTGTGTGTGTATGTATGTGTATGTATATATGTGTGTATATATATATGCATGTGTATGTATATATATATATATGTATATATGTATATATATACAGATACATATATATATATATATATATATATGTATATATATATATATATATATATATATATATATATATATATAAAGTATCTATAATTCAAGAAATATATTACGAAAGCAACTGAAATGACAAATACTGTATGTGGAAAATATTACAAATTATTATAAATGGGATGTAAACAATCTAGGTTTACCAGAACAAAAGATTTTGCCTGTTGTAAATGTGATTTTGTATCGATTGTTTGAGATTTTATTCATTGTAATGCCTTGCAGGTGTATTGCAGCGGGCTGCTCGAATACAGTAGGTGAAAATATCTCCCTGTATTTCCCCCCAAAGGATGAATTGTTAGAAAACAGTGAGTCGCTCAAATGTAACTCACACGAGTCGAATGGACGCCCAGATAAACCTCGTGGCTTTAGAATCTTCATACTTTAATACATTAATTAAAAACAAATGGTCTAGTTTGACCACATTGTCTTAACAATATCCACAGAATAGTAATAATAATAATAATAATAATAATAATAATAATAACAAAGTAATCCCTAACAATGATTGTGAAAATAATTACAAATACACTTACCTTCATTACTCTTCTAACGCCATGTTACGAAATCCATCAATCAGTCAAATATGTACTACTTGTTGGAAACTTTTATAATTGAGTTTGCGATGAGGAAATTATTTATATATTTCTCTCTCTCTCTCTCTCTCTCTCTCTCTCTCTCTCTCTCTCTCTCTCTCTCTCTCTCTCTCTCTCTCTCTCTGATCTCGTAGTGATGTAAAAGACTATCAAACTGATTATTGTAGGTACATGAAAAGACACATTTCACATGTACCAGTATTGTCATGATTATTATTATTGTATGTATAATTTACTGCATTATCATGATTACCATTATTGTACGTACTATTAACTGTATTATGTACTTTCAACCATTATTTCAGATGTTGCATATCATTAGATTAATTCCTGTAATGTTATTGATATGATATGGCAACATTGAGTCAGCATTGGCAACACTTATCTGTTGTGTTGCCATGATGCAGTCTGTTCGTCTTTGTCCCCTTAGCTGATAAGTTATCTTTCCTCGTGTCCCACGTATCTTGTGTATTTACTCTAATAGACATTGAGAACCTACTTTTTAAGTTGTATCCTTGCCCCACCAATTTAGGTTAAGGAAGTTATCAACACGTACATGGCGCAGTGAGTAGGTATCAACACGTACAATTATCTTATTTTACTGATCTTCATGATAGCATTGACGATTACATTATATTAAGATCTATGTCTTACTAAAATCCCTGTCCGGATTGACACGAAGAACTTGAGATTTACCATGAACATTTTCATTTGGATTTAGTCCCATTATCTTTGTGCAAGCAGAACTTGTGAATTCAAGCTTGGAATAAGCGTTCCCATTCCATATTCTCGGGATATGAATTCCTAGCTTTTTAGTTTTTCACACGCATATCTAAAGCCGTCAGAGTGTAAGGTCCATGGTGTTCCATGAACTAATCATGAAGTTTTTAAATTGATGCTCAAGATGCATAGGAGGGACTTCTGGTACTAAAGTAGTAGTGTGCAAATGTACAAAATATATTTTCTTTAGAATACGTATTAAAAGTTTTACAGATATTTTTATACGTGATGTATCTAGTAAGAAATAAATTTTTACAGGAAACTTACGAAAACATTGTTTTGGGGACCCTGGATATATTATTGATAGAAATGTTTTAAACACTTTTATACACTAACTCCAAGGATTGATATAAAAACAGAATAATAGCATTGCTTCTGGTTAGAACCCTCAGATTTTATAATGATTATTTTAAATGAGGCCTTCATGCAAGTGTTGTAAATAGAGAGCAGAAGGATGACACTCCAGAAGAGAAATGATACACATTCAAGTGGAAAAAAATAAGAACAAGACTAAAACACAAACTCTCTCTCTCTCTCTCTCTCTCTCTCTCTCTCTCTCTCTCTCTCTCTCTCTCTCTCTCTCTCTCTCTCTCTCTCATCCTTACATGTTCGTAAATTAACACCATTTTTCTGCTTAAATTTTAATATATTATCCCTTCAATTTATTTTCCTTCCTCGTACATTTTATCTAATTTTAAGCTTATGTTATTTTTAAGATAATTGATTCCTTCCTGCATAATAAATTACAAACATTTTAGTTTAAATACTATTCTTAGAATTAAACAATACTTTGTAGTTCACAATATTTCATGTGCTTATATTGTTTAATGCAGATTTTGTATGAACGAATTTACTGTGTATTATTCTTTCCCCTATATGAGAGCTCTGTCCAGAAACACACCTAGAGTGTTCTATTTTTAGCTACCTTCCCTCAAAGCTGACATTTATTTGTTATGTTTATTATGAAGATTTTTTTTCCCTCTATATCTCATTTCTTAATGGACAAATTTCAACTTTGCTGCTGTTTTTCGGGCTACTTTCTTCATGTGGTTCCAGAATTATTATTGTCTGATCCTCGTTCTCTGCTACATTTTCTTTGCTTATACATCCAAATCTTAGAAAAATCGCTCAAATATACGCTGTGCTCGCTGTCTGAATCCATTTTCACGTGGTTAGCCGATTTAAACGTACAGTGCTGGATTCAAGTTGTCTCTCTGTGACGTCACACAATGGATGAGCAGCCTTTGCCAAATCTTGGGAGTCTGGTTGCGTTTGATTCCAGGTAAATTGCTCGAAATCAATTGCTCGAAAAGTTATTTCTCGAAGTATCAATTCCTCGAAATACAGATTGCTCCAGAGCAAATCCGATTCACATTCTATAAACATCATTTCCGTTAATGACTTTATTTTTAGTTCAATAGAAATACTTGAGGGTTAAAACTCATTATAAGTACCATTATCTAAGCCATTAATGACTTTTTCTAAACCTTATTTTTAGCTCTAGTTTCTTTTCTTCATAATCATATCTGGAAACCTCAAATCAAGATGGATTGAAGTTTTGTAGAAAGCGAAAAAGGAAAGGTGTGAGTGTGCCTGGAAGCAAAAGAAAATACCGTGATTGCGTGCAAAGATTAGGATATATTGTATATTTAAGAAGTGTTCCTCACAATGTTACATATTGATTCAGTACCGAATAGATGTTTTTTTTTTTTTTATAAGTGTAAAGACAAATAAATTTATGAATTTTAGAAGCGAATAATTGTTTTTTGCTTTTGCTTTTTAATTGTAACGACAGATAGATTTATGAATTTTATTTTTATTTATATAACCAAACAATTGCTTTTATTTTTAAGCAATCTGTCTCTTTTTCCAGTTCAATTGTTCGAAAACAAAATGCTTGAAGTAATTTTCTTTCGTGGAATTGATAGTTCGGGGAATAATTTTTCCAGCATTTGATTTCGAGGATTTTGTTTTCGAGCAATTTACCGGAAACCGGTTGCGGTCTATACCGCCTAGTGTAATTAATGGTTTCAACAAAAGGAAAGGCGGTTGTGTGTTTATTCATTTCAGGTTCCAAATGGATTACAAATAGATATTGCTTATTATTTTTTTTTTTTTAGTTATTTTATTCATGTCAGCCCACCTTTAACGTAACTCCTTGGTAAGAAGTCCAGGGAGTGATAATTGATGTACGAAGTGGCCAGGGCATTGGGCCATCACTTGCAGTTCTCCAGTCTGGAAATGTTTGATTTAGAAACTCACGATCTTACAATCTCAAATGATGTGGTGTACCTTCTTGCTGGAAAATATTGATTGTTTGAAGTACATCTGGTTTTGGTGTCACCGACGATTCGATTTCACATGATCCTACACCAAACATTCTCCTTTGGATTATCTCGAAAGTTCCTTATTCGCGTGGGAATGTTTTGATCCTCAGATTCTCACATTATATGTGTTCAATTTCTCTGGAACATGATAGGTGTACCACACTTGTTTCATAAACGCTCGTACTCTATAACGGATTTGCATTTTATCTTATCACTTGCTTCTCTCTGTCCTGTTAATAAACCAATCTGTATAAACCTGAAAGCACGTGTTTAATTTTTTTTTTTAAATATATGTGACGTTCTTGCTCGTAAGTCCTGGTATTTAAGCTCGATGTCTGTTTAATAGTTTACTTGCATTCACTCGCCTCTCAGTTATCACCTAACTAGAGCCTCGCACATGGGTATATCATCCTTAAAGAAAAGTCGTTTGATGAACGTTTGGTCCGACCTGAAAATTACAAATCTTTTCGTCTTGGTTTATCATTTGCTGAGAGTAACTTTGTAAGAATGCATTCGCAATTTCTTATGTAAAACTGTGTGCACTGTTGAACGTATTAGCTGCACGTGTCAGGCAGCAATACGGATTGACTTTAAAGGAGAGGAATTAAAAGCTTGTCTTTCACGATCGATGCTTTCTTCAGATGTGCTTGGTCGTCCACTCTTCCATTTATCCAAAAATATAACCATCTCCATATATTTATTGTGCCATGCATGAATTGACGATGTGAGGGTAGATCTTTTTCATATTTAGTTCTGTAGTTTTGCCGAGTTTGCTGTCTGTTCTTGAGGAGTAGTCATTTTTAGAGGTCCATTTAACAGTACCTCTTTCATCGACAGTGTACATGTTTTAAGAAATTCAATAACTGTTGATACAGAGAAAAAATATGATTATGTTATCTCATTCGTAGCTTTTGTAACATATTTTTATAATTTAAAGAAACCTCATGGATACCCTTTATATACATATGTATATATGTATGTATATATAAATATATATATATATATATATATATATATATGTATGTATGTATATATATACATATGTATATATCATATTACTTATCAGTCACAAAACTGCACGTGACATATATTAAAGGTTAAAATCCACAGGAAACAGGAAAGGAAAAGACCAGGTACCAAGCGCTTTCGTGTATTACGTACACTTTGTACCCTGAAGAAGTGTACGTAATACACGAAAGCACTTGGTACCTGGTCTTTTCCTTTCCTGTTTCCTGTGGATTTTAACCTTACACACACACACACACACACACACACACACACACATATATATATATATATATATATATATATATATATATATATATATATATATATATATATATATATATATATATATATATATATAGCTAGATTACAACTTGTCTGAAATATGCCCTTATTTGTGCATTATTGTGTATTAAGGTGCTCATTGATTTGACTGGTGAGTCATTGATATTATGAAACTGGTTAATGAATACTTAGTTTAATCATGGAAAATTCAAAATTAAAGCTGACCCGGAGTTATTGCCATTAGTATACAAAATCCTTCCTAGAAATTATAAAGAAGAGTGAGATCATTCGAGCCTTTAGCGGAGCGCCATCTAATTCTGCGCAAAGTTTCCCCCCGGCCTTTACTCTCTTGAGTTATTTACCTTCAGTTCTTAGTTTTTTTCTGTAATTACTCGTTTGATTGCTTGTTACGCTAATCACACAGTGGACAGCCTCTGAGCCGTTTGGTTTTTATGAACTTTGTTGGAGGGTGAGGGGTGGAGGGGAGGCTATTCGAGTTCGGCCTAATGATATGTGATAGCTTTTGTCTGCTGGTTTCCCCGAGGGAGATGGCCATCAAATGTCAGTATAAACTATCACGAAAACCATTTAGTGAGGAGCCCAGTTTCTGTCATTTAGACACGAAAGTCTTTTACCTCGATAAAAAATAAGATGGGAGAAGAAAAGACATAAATTCTGCACTTTATGTTTCTGTGACATTCTTTGGCGTATTACCAATTTCCTCAAAGTTTTAGTATCTCTTAATATTTAGTCGTATAAGTTCAGGTAATGATTTTTTGAGAGATATTAGCAATATTTTGTCCGTTGTCAAGATTTGTTAACGAAAAGACTATTATCGGTTTATGGCATCTCGATGTGATTTTCATCAAAACTCAACATCGTCAAAATTTAATGTGTTTTGTCCATGTTTCTGAAAATTTTGTAAAATGTTATCATTATACAGAAATAGTAATCTTTCCCCTTATGATTTTATGCCTTATATATGAAGAGATGAATTGAAGGCAATCTTATCAAATAATCAACTTTATTTGTGAGACACTAAATTCCCATTTTTTTTTTTTTTCATTAGATGTTTACAAATGTCTGGAATATTATCCGATTGTATTTGATGATAATAGTAATTGATCTTTGTAACTGGGGAGAGAGAGAGAGAGAGAGAGAGAGAGAGAGAGAGAGAGAGAGAGAGAGAGGAGAGGAGAGAGAGAGAGAGAGAGTTTCTTAAGGATTCCTATCCAAAACGATGTTAACATGAAATAAGTATCAGCACAATTTAAGAGATCTACAGGGCAGGCTAGAATGAATTTGAGTTTTAAATAATGATGTTCCTAAATTGCTCACATTTTCCTAACCCTTATTGAACGATGTCTCTCTCGGCACCTAAATCTCTGTAACAGTATATTTTTACGTATCCGAAGCCCTCTTTTAATCTTAGAGGTTATAGCAGTTAACATTATTGTAAAAACACAGAATCTGCTCTGTTGGGGATTATTGCTGTTAGTGCACCCCGAACGGTGTGTACTGCCAGACGGCCTTGGTACTGTAGGTAATACCAGGTCTTGGGCATTAAATAAGGATCTATGGAGTGTTCCGTCAGCCCTTAGCTTTATTTGATCTATATCCTTCAGCTTTACTTCCATTTCTCTCTTCCTTTCTTTAATCTTGCTGTTCAATATCTTTCAACATTCTAGGAACACTGTCTGAGTTGTTGAAGAATCTTTGTAGTGTTCCTCAGCTCCTGGCTACACTTGCCTTATAGCCGTGTACTTTACCTCTGTTCCGGTTTCTTTTTTTTTCCATCTTGCTGCCCATCTTTCATTTTATGTTGCAACTGCAGTGTTTTCACCCAGCTACACTTTGACGTTTAATGGCCTTACAGGCTCTAGATCCAAATTCATAAATCTAACTTAGGATCTGATGTGGGTGTGTGAGTAAAACCATTTCACGAATTAAAAAAAGGCACTTCAAGAAGGTTATTACAATTTCAACATCTTGAACATAGATTAATATACCATCAAATATATTTTGTATCTATCAATATATGAGTGTACATGCATTTATTTCTGTTTGAATGTAGTTTATGCGACTTAGTCACTAAATAACTAAAAACTCGCCAGATGAACCGAGTTATAGATGAAAGCGCTTATACCCATTTGTATGACAAGCAAAGTTTAATGACGTCATTAAAATTTCATGTTGTCTCTTTTGTCTAGCAGTGAGACCATGACTCATACATCTGGCAACAGGTATTTCATCCTGCGTATGGCATTGAGCTATTTTATTATACAGTTGGAAGCCACTTTATATTCATATCGTATGTAAATACAAACTCATATAAATTTACTGACTCAAAAAACACGACGAGATATTTACTGGTATGTTGGCACAACTGCCATTTTTTACCCATTAATTTTGTTAACTACACGAACCCAGTTTTGTTGTCTGAATGAACAACTCTATCCTGGCATTGTCAGATGTTTTTTCAATGTTCTTCATCTTCTTCGGCCAATGACTAGAACATCAAGATGAGTGTGATAGTTTCCGGTTTTATCCTTTGAAAACAAGTTATTGTTTTGAATATGTTTACATGACCTGTGCTATCTTTGCTATTCGTTTTGCATAACAATGTCTGAAAATTGTACCTATTTTCGGCCTTTTAACTTATTTCTGTCCATTTTGTTGTAAAATTTCTCTTGGCTGCTATATTTGTACCACAGGAGAGAGAGAGAGAGAGAGAGAGAGAGAGAGAGAGAGAGAGAGAGAGAGAGAGAGAGAGAGAGATTTGAATAAAGTAGGTAAAAGCTAAATGTTTCATTTTTAAAATAAAACGTTTGATTTGGGGATTTTATTTCCATGCCGAGGCATCATAACTCTGTTCACCATCATCCGAATCATCATTATTAGGCTATGGAAGTATTAGTACATCAATATTACTTTTAAAAGTTGGTGAGTTCTCACGTGTAAAGTCATCCTCTCTCTCTCTCTCTCTCTCTCTCTCTCTCTCTCTCTCTCTCTCTCTCTCTCAAATGGGTACATGTTATGCATCGTTTACTGTTCTCCCTCAAAAACTCTTTTCAGAGCTTACCCAAACCGAGCCATTTAGAGAACGTAAACCAACATGTTCCCGTCTATCTGCATCCTTATCTGCAACGCGGCGGCACCGACGGAGATGCAAAGGGCGGGGACAATTGAATCGAGCGACCCCCGAGCCGCCGCCTCCTGACGGATCACTTGCGGCCTCGCCTTCCCAAAGGCTATTGTAGATATTCCACCTTTGCCCCCGACAGCTTACTTTTCCCTCATTATCGGCGACACCATCAACGGCTATGAGTACGTGCTTACTGTTTCAAACGTTTCCCTTTTCATCCTTTTATGGCTTTTTGCGTGAGAGTGCGCTTACGTGTGAGAGCGCGAATCCGTACAACTGAAGTCATCTGGTGTCCATTTCGTTTCCGTCTCGATTTTTTTTATACATGGAATTTTATACTCATTACATTGAAACACCACCGAGAAGTTGCACGATACATTGGCGCATGTTTAGGAATACCTAAAAAAATTCCAAAGTAAGAATTCTTGACTTATGAAAGTATCAACATTACCAGTTTGTTTAAGGAAAATGTATTATACAAAAAGCACATACATGTATTTCAAAATTTCGTAAGATTTTTTTTTCTCTTAATTTATAACACAGCTATTATGTTTTATTTATATCTGTTGTCGGATTGCCTGGTTTCTGTCGGTATTATTATATTTTATATAAATTTATCTCTTCGTTATTGAATATTTCTAACCACTCCCCTCTTTTTTTTTTGACATGTATTGACTAAGAGAATATTTCTTTATATATTTATAGGTCCAGTATAACTACTCGTAGCTTCGTGGATTTTTTTTTTTTTTTTTTTTTTTTTGTCTGCGTGTATAGGAAACAATTATCGTAGGTTTATGGAGTTCCTGTGACTTTTGCTTAAATGTTTTGAATGTAAATCATTCAATATTTAATCTGCAAAAAGTCAGACAAATAAAAACGCGTTTATTGATTTCTTTCAAGATGATAAATCGAAATTCTACTTTAATCGTCTCACTATCTTTTTCCAACTGACTTTTTGCTCTACTCTCACTGCATAATACAGTGTTCCTGCTAATTTAATCAGCATGCAGTATGTTGTTTTGCATCCATTCGAACCAGCAGTGTAACTGCTATCACCTCTGGTTACGTAAAGCATCTCATTGAAAGGGATCATATTTTACGCGTTTCATACTGAGAATCCTCCCCTCTATGATAAAGAGTAAGTGTCTGACAATTGACTATATATGTAAATTTACTTTTTTTCTATCACACTGAGCGGTATTGCCAAGCGTATGACTAATCAGTCTCTCCCCTTTCATCGGGTATGGGGTGAGGAATAGTCATACCCTGGTGAGAAGAGGTATCCCGAGAGGTAGGCTACACTCGAGTCGGAAACCACACTCTTCCACAACTTTCCTAATGAGCAGATTATAGTTAGGAAAGGGGGAAGCGG
>NC_090726.1:136932468-136937468 GCF_036898095.1 Palaemon carinicauda | reverse complement strand
AATGTCATAAATATATCACTGAGGATCATTACATGTATGTAAATAGACATGAGCTATTTTTTCCAAGAAAATTGTAATTCCTTGGTAAGATAGTAAGATTTATTGAAATGTCTTTTATATTGCATATGCTTGGTAGCCTCCTCTTTTCAAAGTGCGTAGGTAAAGCAAGTTTAATTCGATTTAGTATTCCTGAAAGCAAGTGTATTCGTTCATCTTGAAGCCAGGTGTTACCCTCCTGTTCGTCTGACTTGGTGCTAGACAGGAAATGAGAGAGAGAGAGAGAGAGAGAGAGAGAGAGAGAGAGAGAGAGAGAGAGAGAGAGAGAGAGAGAGAGAGAGAGAGAGAGAGAGAAGGAACACCAATTCAACGTAGATTATAGCATTCCCTCTATCAAAAAAAACAGAGAGAGAGAGAGAGAGAGAGAGAGAGAGAGAGAGAGAGAGAGAGAGAGGAGAGAGAGAGAGAGAGAGACAATTAACACCAATTCAACGTAGAATCTAACATTCCCTCTATCAGAGAGAGAGAGAGAGTGTGTGTGTAATGCTATCAGGTTCAGCAAAGCAAACTTTTATTCTTTATAATATTCTCTTCTCTGTTCATTTTATAAATATTTTTCCCCCATCTCCTTTTCTTTCTATTTTTCTTGTCGTCTACTCCTAAGACCATTGTCAAATGCATAACGCGCTTATGCGGACGGTTGGAATCTGAGCTACTCCCCATTATGGAGAGATTCTCCTGTATATCTCAGCATTAGTTCTTGGCACTTTTTGCGAGGAAAGGCCGGTACGTGTGTGCATTCGGCCATTCGATGCAGTATGCGAATAATGCGCCATTTTTTAAGTAGACGGCGTATGAATTAGACTTACCCGAGACTTGCATGCGACGGGTATTCGATAGTGGTACGAAGGTTGCGTTTCCGTTTTGCGTTGTGGCTGAAGCGTTGCGAAATTATTTAGCATTAGTGTTTGCTATGATGAAATAAGGTTCAGCTTCGTAGTGACCTCCAAAACTAATGTTCTCTTTAGTTATGCTTTTTTTTCATCATCAGAACGACTTCCAAACCTACGTATTATTTCAGTCTTGCTTATACGTTGTAATACTTCATAGCATTGACGTACAGTTTAATTTTATTTTAAAGAATCACAAAAATTAGTCTTATAAAACTAAATACTTTTCAGTAAATGATAAAGATTCAAAGAATGATAATCTTTCAACCTTAAAAGTAAATACAGCCAATCATAGATACTAATAATACAAAGATTCTTAATATGATATTAGTAGTTCGCCTTGGAATGTGATCCCTAGATAGGATTGTTTACTGTTGTTGAACTCAAAGAATGTTGCATATGAGTTAGTAATACTCAATCGAAGGTTTGGGATACATTACAACCGTTGCTTTAAAACTAATGTCAAAATAAAGATAAAGTCAAAGTTACCTCAGAAATGGCGAGACAATCTCTCTCTCTCTCTCTCTCTCTCTCTCTCTCTCTCTCTCTCTCTCTCTCTCTCTCTCTCTCTCTCTCTCATGAAAAAAAAAATTCCTGACGTTACTTCTTAAGTTAGCCATATCACTATTGTGATGTTTTGCAATATACAATTAAAACTTTCAAAAGACTGTCGAACTGAAAATTTTATTTAGGTTATATGAAGGATTAATAAGGCCTCTTTAATTACGAAAGTCCTAAAGGGATGGCATATTTCAGTCTTGGAGGATTAAAATATTTAAAGGTAGGGTTGTGGTGGCTAGCTGGAAACGTCCCTGCAAGGCGTCTGCTGGATAGGGGTTCGAGTCCCGTTCAAGCTCGATAGTTTCTTCTAGTGTCTGCAACTTCACCAGCCTTGTGAGCTAAGGAAGGAGGGATTTGGGGGAGCCTATGGGTCTACCGGCTGAGACATTAGTAGCCATTGCCTTGCCCTTCCTGGTCCTAGCTTGGGTGGAAAGGGGCCTTGGGCGCTGATCATATAGATATATGGTCAGTCTCTAGTGCGTTGTCATTGTCCCTTGCCTGTGCCATTCATGAGCGGCTTTTATTATTATTATTATTATTATTATTATTATTATTATTATTATTATTATTAAATAACCTGCAACCCTAGCTGGAAAAGCAAGATGCTATAAGCCCAAAGGCTCCGACAGGGAAAAGTAGCCCAGCGATGAAAGGAAAGAAATTAATAAATTTACGACGAGAGAAGTAATAAACAATCAAATTAAAGGTTATAAGAGCAGTAACAACATTAAATTAGAACTTTCATAAACAAACTATAAAAACTAAAACTGAAAAAAAGAGAGGAAGATGAATGAGATAGAACAGCGTGCCCGAGTGTACTCCCATGCAGGATAACTCTAAAGACAGTGGAAGGCCATGGTACAAAGGCTATGGCACCACCCAAGATTATAGAACAGTGGTTTGATTTTAGAATGCCCATCTCTTAGAACAGCTGCTTACCGTAGCTAAAGAGTCTCTTCTACCCTTATCAAGAGGAAAGTAGTCAATGAACAATTACTGTGCAGTAGTTAACCCCCTTCAGCGAAGAGGAATTGTTTGGTAATTTCAGTGTTGTCAAGTGTATGAGGACTGAGGAGAATGTGGAAAGAATAGGCCAGACTATTCGGTTTATGTGTAGGAAAAGACAAAATGAGCCTAAACCAGAAAGGATCCAATGTAGTACTGTCTGGCAGTTCAAAGGACCCAATAACTCTCTCACGGAAGTATCTCAACGGGTGGCTGGTGCCCTGGATAACCTATGATTGAAAATATGTATTTATGAAATCTCATTCGATTATAATTACAGGATCTGCTACATCTGAGATAAGCTCCTCCAGTTATTAGCTTTACCTTTTTTGTGTGCAGTGTTTTCTTCTCGTTTCCACAAGCATGCCTCCTGAATATTAATTCACAAAGTAGACATTATGTTTTCCCTAAGTATGATCGCCATTCTCTCTTAAGAAAACTGTAGTGTCATCCAGCGCATCAGGATGACTTAGCATTTTTTCCTCTCGAAATAGAAGAGATAAGAGAAAGTGATGGTTCATCTTGGGAGATGAAGCTGTGTAATATTATGGCGTACATTCACTCATTGCAGCCTCATGCTTCCTTGTTGTTGTCTAAAGATGCAAAAACTTCTGAACTACTTGGATTAAATAAAGCTTGTTTACCATTTTTTTGCGAAGCTGAGAGGATATCAACTGATCATTAAGAAAATGTTGAATAAACGTGTAAATACTATCATCATTATCATCCAGATTGTTTATTAATAAATACGTCCTGCACGAGGTATTAGTTCTTTCTCTGTAATTCTATTATATGATGGGTCAAGGTATTGTGTTCCCTCCGTCAACGAAATTGGGAGGAGGTTATGTTTTTGTCTCTGTTTGTTTGTTTGTGAACAACCTTCTGGCCACAGTTCTACTCATAGACTAGCGAAACTTTCAGGGATTAATTGTGATGTTGAGACGTGGAAGTGATTCAATTTTGGTCGTAGGTCAAAGGTTATGGTAAAGGAAAAAGTCGACCGAATTAACTCTAAGGCAAGCTGGTTCCAAGAAATAAGGTGCCGTGGAGGATGTCTGCACTCGCAGTCTCCTTTTCTAGTATAATCATTACTTAATATCATTTCTAGCACTCCTTCAATCTAAGCCCTGAGGTTGTCAGTAATGACTGTCCTATTTCAAGATCTTACAGTAAAATAATAAGTATTATTTTCAGATTGCATTATACTAAGCATATTAGTGTGTATATAATTACTATAAGACACAAATAAAAACAATTAAAACACTTAACACAAAGCTTATAACATAAAAAGAAACTGGTAAGATCAACAAGAATCATGTGGTTTAAATTACAATTATTTGGATATATTGAATTATTAGTCTGTCTAACGAAGACGATAACTAAAAGGAACAGTACTTGGAAAGGATTCACATCTATATTCCCTCCTCCTCCTTCTTCTTCTTCTTCTTCTTCTTCTTCTTCTTCTTCTTCTTCTTCTTCTTCTTCTTCTTCTTCAGCTGGATTAATAACTTTGAATCCAGAGTCTCGAGTTATTATTTATTTACTCTCATTTCTTAGCCAGCACTCTCTGTCCAAAGCATTAAAAATTATTGCTTCATAAAAGCCCAATTTTTTATGTTTCAAAAATTCCTGCAATTTTAGAATTTTCACATTATTTAGTATGTTGCGGTGAAAAAATGGTAAAACTAACTTCGAGTGCAGTGGTGAAAAGAAACCAAATTACATTTTAACGTTACTGTTAGTAATATATTTATTCTGGAAGAAATTTCTTTATTAAACATCACTTCACTACCGCCAATTGAAAATTTATTTTTTTATGAAAATGATTCTTCGTTATCGATATACGTTCATGGTTATCATTAAACATCAGACATTCTTAAGAGAAGTTATTATCAGTCGCTGTCTCATTGTACTTTAAATGTGTAACGGTTAGCCCCAAACATGGATGCATATTATAAGTTCTTAGTAATGAGGAATATCTTCTAATGACAAAAAAAAAAAAAAAAAAAAAAAAGGGGGGGGGGGGCGGGGGGTTGTCTATAACTTCTTATGTCTACAGAAATAGTGGGTATAGTTCAAGGGTATCCATATTCCTTATAATAGAAACGTGTGATGCAATTATTGTTTGTTTTTCATGACCGAAAATGAGCTTTTGCACCCCCCCCCCTCCGTTCTGACATCCTGAGCAGTTAGTTCGTGCTGCTCTCTCTGCCTTCACATTCTTCTTTGAAACATTCGTCAATGAACTGTTCTGGATGTTGACACCGATACGTTTTTTTCAATTCTGATGTTCCTTCGAAGACTCATACCCGATTGACTTAGTGCTTCTAATTTATATTAGTATGGATATATGTGATTTTTTATTTGCTCATTGATTTATATATTTGTATCCGCTTACTTTTCCATTCTCTCAATTATGTCTCTTCCAAGAGTCATCATTCGATTCTGTGGAAATATTATTTTGCAAGTTAATGACCTTTTAAACTT
>NC_090726.1:136917468-136927468 GCF_036898095.1 Palaemon carinicauda | reverse complement strand
GTGCGTTCTGCTATTAAATCTTGATTTTTTACGTTCATCCTTTTACGGTATTTTACGTAAATCATGGGTCCTTAAAGGCTTAGTTTCGCAAGTGGTAGTGGTAGTGGTGAGAAAAGGAATAAGGAAATGCTTTCTTTAGAAATAAAGCAAGGAATTATTGAAAAGCATGTGTGAGTGAACTTGCAAAAGAACATCACAACGAACTTACTACACAGGAGCTCAAGGAACTCCATGCTATGTCTGAGCACATGAGTGATGACAAGGAAGGGATCGAGGAGGTAGAACATGTGTTAGGTTCGGCGGAAATAAAAGAGGTGTTAGGAAAATATCAAGACGTGGTCGACTTCATCCACAAATACCATCCAAAGAAATTGCAGGTTTGTCGTGTAGTTGCGCAGTTTGATGATGTTTCCCTAACTTATTTTCGAAACATTCTGAAAAGCTGTTTCAAGCAACTTTCTATCGATAGCTTCCTTAAAAAAACTACGAAGCGAACTCGTGAGGAAGAGGAAGGAAGTGGTTCAAAGAAAACGGCAAAGAGTGAAGCGAAAGAAAGTGAAACAAAGAAAACGGCAAAGATTGAAGAGAAAAAAATTCAATCAATTTTAAGTGTAGAGTGAAAGTGATTAAAATTAATCATCAAAAAGAAAAAAAGAAAATGTAAAAAAAAATATAAAATATAAAAATAAAAAAAATAAATAAGCTAAGTTAGGTTAAAGTTCACTTAGTGTAAGTTAGAATAAGTTACGGTAGTGTACGTTTATCGTAGTCAACCTCTCTACCTCCTCGCCGCCCATCCGTCTCCTCTCTGCTAGCCAGACCAACACCTGCGCTGGACTTTCTAAGGTAAAGTGACACTAAAAACCCGTTTCTTATTTATTATTTCTTGATAATTATTCTTTTTTACATGTCTATTATCTAATTTAGAGTGCATATTGTCATGTGTAATTATGTGTAGTAATTTATTAAGGAGTTATCATAGGTTTTTGGGCTCAACCACGGATTAATCCTATTTCAATGTATTCTTATGGGAAAATTGGTTTCTACATCCGAACATTTACTACATCCGAAGTCGGTTGTGGAACGGATTAAATTCGTATGTAGAGGTACCACTGTATATATATATATATATATATATATATATATATATATATATATATATATATATATCTATATATATATATATATATATATACACGTTATAATTACATATATTTACATATTCATATATGCGTGTGAGTACGTTCGTGCTTGCGTTTGTGCGTGTATGTGTGTGCGGCTCTATACATATAGTGTGCAGGTAGCCTACACCCTCCTTATATTGTAACATGCACTAATAAATATATATATATATATATATATATATATATATATATATATATATATATGTATGTATATGTGTGTGTGTGTGTGTGTATCAAAAGATATGCTTGCGGAATATCTTAATGTGTGCCTCTCCTACTTTTGTTCTACTTGAATTTACATTTGTATATAAAAATACCATGTATTATTTGTTTTAAAAATCAATTAGCGTCATTAAATAGAATAATACAAATATTTTCTTTTAATTGAATTATTTCGGCTAAGTTTATTACACTTATTACGAGTAGAAAGACATAAAATGTTTAATAAAGAACAACTTAGTCTTCGGATACATTCACGAAATCCAGCAATAAAGTCATGCATCACTAGAAGGCATTCTTGCATCCGTTGTAAATCGAGAACCAAAGATACATTTTTTTCTCTCTCTCTCTGGAAACCAGAAGACATGAATGCATAATGAGTTAGAGAAAGTCTTAGTATTTCATGCCTCTTCGCTGGAACTACTGAAGCATTATTTGAAGACAGTATTAGCATGAATAATGTTAAACGTATTATTTTGTCTTTTAGGTCAGTGGAAAGCTATAAGTTATATTCGCTTTATTCATATTCATGACTTGGTCCTTCTTCGAGCTTCTTGCTTCGTTTATTATTTGAAGTCAAAAAAAAAAAAAAAATAACTCTGTTAATAGAAAGGTATGATCGTCTTAAGCACTTATTTTGAAAAGCGTTAGTTATATCTCTTTGATATCTTGAAAGCCATAATCACTAAATAATAGCGTATACAGCAGTAACATCTTAGCTCTAAATAACGGCAGTTGTACATCAATTTGAATAATTATATGAAATTTTGGACTAGCATAAATTGAGAAAAAATCATATTACATTAAGTTCCCTTAATTTATGGAAATTTTAGTGATAAATACATACTGTATAGAGCTCTATACCTTCTCTTCATTAGTGTAAGAAGTACAAGGCTAGACTTTACTGTAAGTTTCTTTAACCTTGGGTGACCATTTGATTTTATTGCCCGAGGTAGTAATCGGAATCAGTACGCTCCTACATTCTCTTTCTGGATGTTTTTTTAGATTCTAAATCCGATTGTTAATCAAAGTACAAGAAATTACGGTAATATACTAATGTTCTTTTTACTATTACAATACCTGGCGTTCTTTACCGAGATATTCGTAAATTATAGGTTTTCATTATTATTATTATTATTATTATTATTATTATTATTATTATTATTATTATTATTGTTGTTGTTGTTGTTGTTGTTATTTTACATATAAGAAAATAAGTTTAAAGGTAAATATTTAATAGAAATATACCTTCTGTAGTTGAAGTGAAAATAATGCCTTACCTGAACAATAAAAAAACCTTCCTTTCAGACGATATTCGTCGAATGATATCCGAGCTTCTATTAAGATGCTGAAGAAACCTGTATTCCTTTTGGGAATCTAAAAGGGGAAAACCGGATTAGCTTATTTCACGGTCAAGTGACCCAAAAACTGTGTCACTCCGTTTCAGTAGAGTCATGGCGAATTGTGTGACCCATTCGTTTTATAAACGCTTGTGTCCGTTTACACATCAATGCACATTCATTCATAGATATGTATTAATTCAATAACTGGTTACATACCAGTGTATGCAATCAGTGGTTCCGGTTACTTCTTGTGTATTCAGTTCCGGTTACATATAAGGGTAATGATTCAATAGTTTTGATTACATCGTGTTGTGTTCTTTCAATGATTTCCTCTACAAATTTATGTCTTTATTGAAAAGTACCGTTTACATATTCCTTTGGAGGTTCCATATCACATCAGTGTATTCATCATCATCTCCTCCCACGCCTATTGACGCAAAGGGCCACAGTTAGATTTCGCCAGTCGTGTCTATCTTGAGCTTTTAAATCAATGCTTCCCCATTCATCATCATCTACTTCACGCTTCATAGTCCTCAGCCATGTAGGCCTGGGTCTTCCAACTCTTCTAGTGCCTTGTGGATCCCAGTTGAAAGTTTGGTAAACCAATCTCTCTTGGGAAGGGCGAAGATCATGCCCAAACCATCTCCATCTACCCTTCACCATGATCTCATACACATATGGCACTCGGGTAATCTCTCTTATAGTTTCATTACTAATCCCCTTCTGCCATTTAACTCCCAATATTCTTCTAAGGGCTTTGTTCTCAAATCTACAAAATCTGTTTGATACTGTTTCATTGTCATACCACGACTCATGTCCATACAGTAACACCGATCTCACTAAACTGGTGTATAGCCTGATTTTTATATGTAATTTTTGGCGATTTGATTTCAAATTTTACTCAACGTGGCCATTGTCTGATTTGCTTTTTTTCAATTCTAAAGATCCTGTATTAGAGATCATAGTTCCTAAATATTAAATAATTCCACCTCATCAATCCTTTCTCCTTCCAATGATATTCATCTTCCATTGCACATTCCGTTCTCATCATTTCTGTTCAGTGGATCTTTTTACATATCGATGTAGTTATTCTGCGATCCCATTTACATATCAATATATTTATTTGTTTGTTCTGTTTACATCTCAATGTATTCATCCAGTGGTTTCATTATATTGATGTATTTATTTAGTGTTTCTCTTTTATTATCAATATATTCATTCAGTGATTCCATTAATGTATCGATATATTCGATCAGTGGTTCCTTCTATATATCAATGCATCCAGTGGTTCTTTACATATCAAAGTAATAATCCAGCGTTTCTGTCTACACATCGATGTATTCGTTTAGTAGTACTACTTGCATATCGATGTATTCATTGAATGTTCCTTTACATATGGAGAAAAAGATTTAGTGGTTCCACTTACATATCGATGTATTTATTAACTGGTTCCATTTACATATCGATGCTTTTATTTAGTGGTCACTTTAATTGTTTTTGTATTCATCATTGATTCCATTTACACATTAATGTATTTATTTAATGATTCTTTAAATTTTCACTTAATACTGTTTAATTTCAGGGTTCAATTATTTTGTTGACATATTCATGTATGAATTTAGTTACTCTGTTTTAAGTATGGTTGTATTTTTCCGTTTCTTTGTTTATACATAGATGTTTTTATTGCGGGTTTCTATTTACATATTGAAATACTCCTACAATGGATCCGATTACATATTGATAATTTCATTCAGTAAAGTTATTAGTATATTTATCCAGTGGTTCTGTTTTCAAATCGATGTGTTTATTCTATGGTTATTCATTGATTTGTTCATTCAATAGCAGTATACATAAGGATATATTGATTATAAATATCTATAGTTTATTTATTTATCTGTTCTTTTCATGGTCCAATTCACCCATATTTTTCATAGGATCCGTTTACATTTTGATATATTTGTTTATCGGTTCATTGTACATTTTCGTGCATCCGTTAAGTGGTTCCACTGACAGATCGATGTTTTCATTGATATGGTTCCATTTACATACCAGTTTATTCATTCAGTGGTTCTGTTTAAATGTCAGTATGTTCTGTCAACCGTTTCCTTTACTTGACGTTTTCATTTAGTGGTTTCCTCCACTTGTCAATGCTTTCTCCAAATATTTTTTTATGCATCCATGTGTTCGTTTAATTTCTTTGTTGTATAAACAAGTCGAGGATTGGCTAGGAATACATGCATTTGCAGAAATTGTGGTGGCTGCCTTACTTCATTATGGGCCCATTATTGGAATGTATCTCTAAGGAGACTAGGACAACTAAAGCTTTTCCTTTTCTTTTATCCGGGTTTTGGTCTCCACACACACACACACGCGCGCCCGCACACACACACACACACACACATATATATATATATATATATATATATATATATATATATATATATATACATATATATATGTATATATATACATATATATATATATATATATATATATATATATATATATACACACATACACATTTAGGAATTATGCTGTATTGGCTAAGTTGCCACTTAAAAAACGCTAGATTGAGGGTATTTGTAAGTGCGCTATATCCTGAGACATTACTTGGAACACTTATCGCACATATTCATAAATATATTTGTGCTCGAAGTCAAGCGTGCATAAACCCTACTATGATATGCAAAAGTGTTGTTCTGCCTTGATCTTGTCTGGTTTGCTTATCTGCCTTCTTCTGAGATACTTGACGCCGCAAGAATTCCATTGTTATCATCGCCCATATGTTGCTGCACTTTTTATTTGGGCACAAAGACATCTAATAGATAGACGCCTGCAAATTCTTGATACTTTTTAGGTACGAATGTCAGAAGTAACCCGTTAGTGCTTCAAAATCTTTAATCTTTACTTTATTTCATCACCACAACATAGGAATCCCTAGGAGAATAGCATGCAGTAATTGTTGATGATGGAACAGTAGTAAACCCTGTTCCCTTTTTGCTTTATGCCCATGGGAATCCAGATTCAAGCAAGCGCATTAATGTAATACATTTGATGACGTTCATACAAATATCCAGGTTTATGGGTTTCATCAATTCACTCCCCAAATTTCCCCAAACCCCCATGCAATAACGCTCTTGCTTCAATGACTACAATCACCGTCAGCAATTTCAATCCCAACTATCGTTCTCCACCAACCCCTCCCCCAGCAGCGTCTCCACCCTCATTACATTGACCTAACAAATGAGACGACCGACCGCCATCCCAACATCGTTTCTGAAACTGCTCCTTATTAACCACTCGCAGCGACCCACCTACTTTCTTTACCGGCCGCCCAATCATGCCACCCACCGGATACCACCACCGTCCCCGTCGGGGTCCCATTTTCCTCACCTACCACAGGCAACGTCGCTGGCATCATCATCATCATCATCTCATGCCCTAACCGCAACACTATGCCCAGCCGGTGCCCAAGCAAGTCCTCGTTCTCCTACGGGGCAATTAGTGCCACAAGGCCCCGCTATCTCAAGCAGCGGTTCAATTAGAAGCCCCACGAGTCGCAAATACCTTGCGCATGTAAGGTGAAAGCGACGCAACGCGCTGGTTGGGCAAATGCTCGCATGCTGCAAAGTGCTTGCCTTTTTCCTTGTGCCTTCGTCGATGTTATTTGTTTGTTTCTTGGGTCTTGGATTCCTAGAAATTTTTGTGGGTGTTTTGTTTTTATTTTTTCATGGGTGTTTTTTTGTTGACATCCTGTTTGTGTTAGTGTGCGTATGTAAATTAATGAACATAAAGCTTATAGCGAATTTTGTTGAATTATTCTGATTCCTGTGCTTTTCATATACGTATATAGCATACGCCTTTAAATACACCAACTTTTATATCTTTACATTCCCCTTGATTGTGAGCTGTAAATTACTACATAGTAGATAATTCTTATATCGGTCTGGTCTGTTTATATTTCTTACGCAAAAAAAAAAAAAAAAAAAAAAAAACAGTAATATGCCCGAGGCTCTTCTGTTTTGGTCCCAGACCAACATTCATCCAGCCCGTGAGGGACGCTCGCTTATACATGCATTAAGTTAACACTGACAACTTGAAACATTAATCAGTTACTGGTAGGTCATTGCAAGATTTGCGCCAGCCTTGCTATTCCGTTTTCGTCTTGTCCCATTTGTTGCCATTTTAATGGTATATTCGTCTAACGCCTCTGTTGATTCGTGTTCACAGCTCTAGAGCTGTCATGCTGCTCCATTTGCTTGACATGAGATGTCGATTTTCTTATTGATAGTTGTACTGGTTTCCTGTCGACAATTCGGTTGAGAAGTTGAAATTAGCCTCACCAGTGATACTCCAGAGCCATTGTAACTCTTTCAACCCAACAAGTAACATAGGTACCCAAACAATTTATAGAAGAAGAAAAAAAAAACTGGAATATTTTTTCCTCTCTTTAATTTCAAAAGATTATATATATATATATATATATATATATATATATATATATATATATATATATATATATATATATATATACGTGTGTGTGCGTTTGTGTGTGGGTGAGTGTATATATATATATATATATATATATATATATATATATATATATATATATATATATATATATATATATATATATATATATATATATATATATATATATATATATATGTGTAGATATATTCGAAAATACGATAAATATAATGTTGATTTTGAACACGAAGTCCCACAACACTACAAATCTTTCCCGAAATATATTCAGCGATTACAAATCCCCTTCCAGAAAAAGCAAGTTAAACAGAGAACAGAGCAGATTAAAATATAAAATTCGTTAGCATGAAATATGGACTAATTGATGTGTTATTGCTAAGTATTTATGCGTTATTTCCTTAATAGCTTTGTCTTTTCTTCTTTTTCGCACATGAGATATCCTTTTATAGAAATTTGCATTTTGGTTTATTCCGTACAAGTGGGATGAAATTTTCAATAGGAGTTGGGATGATAATACAATCTCTCTCTCTCTCTCTCTCTCTCTCTCTCTCTCTCTCTCTCTCTCTCTCTCTCTCTCTCTCTCTCTCTCTCTCTGCTGTTATTGGTTCTTTCTCTTTTCTTCTTCTAGCGTAAGTTCATAATGAGATCAAAATTAGAGAGAGATTTTTGTGTCTTGCTTAAAATTCTCATTGAGCTATAATGGGTTTCTTACGCTAACGTGATCTGTGAGGTTTAAGTCGCTGTTGTTGCTCATTAGGTTAAGGGTGAATAAATCATCCTCTTTAAATCCTGCATTCAATATTTTCCTAAGCTTTTGAGTTAATCAAAATTTGGTACACCACTGCTGTTTTTAGATGCACATTTGCTGTTGTGATGCCAGTTTGATAAGACTCCAGTCCATGAACTGACGTCTTACGGTATATTGTCAAGGATGAGGAAAGCCAACTCTCAAGCATTTGCTTGAGAATGTTCTTGAAATATATAAAAGACTAATTCACAATTTAGTAAAATAATGAAGCAAAATTGAATGTTAAGGGTTATAAATTTTCTATTGTTAAATAAATCACTCTGAAGATCTCTGGCTGTCACATTAGAAATGGCAGAAAGTATAGTGTTAACAAAGAGAATAAATGGTCTGGTAATTGCAGATAGAGAAAGGTTTACAGAATTTATGACAGTGACTCGATACCTTTTACACTGTCAAGAATCATATGATCTTAACTTAATGTATTGTGTGTTGATTTTCACTTTGGAAAAAGTGATCAACTTTTAACTATGCTGTTTGTATGATATAAATGTTAAATATTTAGAGGTGTATGCAAAAGAAGTATTGTTTAGTTTTATTTTAGTTTACCATGAAAATTCTCTAAATATTTTGTAAATTTTAGATACATTAAACTCGGCCCTTTTAAAAAAGCAAACACCGCTATCTTTATATCATTATCAAGATGGGTGTCGTTTATTACACCAAGGTATGAGATATAGCCTTGAAACATAGATGTTATTATCTCCACGGTTAAGTGCCTCCTGAATAACTCGTCCATTTGCGCATTCTCCCTTTCCATTTATCAAATGATATTCAGAAATTAGGCTTTCATTTCATGAGGTAATGGTGGCTTTCAGTCAAGTCACTCTTCACCCCTGCCATCTTGAATTGCCCATGCTACCAAGTGCACTCGCCTGCCCGGCCTTACCCTGCCATCTAAAAATTCCCGGTTCCGTTCATTACCAAATGGCACACTCGCTGGGCCAGTTCTCTTAACAACAATTAAGTAGTTTATCTGGCGCATGCGAGAAAGTTGAGCAATGAACGACCCCAGCAAAATATCAGGCCTCGGGGCGTGCTTGCATGAGCAATGCGAGGCAGGATGGAGATAACTTGCAGGCATTACGGTGTTTTTTGCTTAGATCTACTCTGACTACTTTAATGCTACACGTATCTCGTGTAAATAGTATGGTCAAATTCCCGTGAAAAATTGACTAAATTACTGAAGATTATTCTTAATAAATTTTACTCAACCTTAATGCATGCTTGAATTAGAATGTTTCTTTTGGTACTTTTATATGTTTTAAAATAGTTCTTCTTGTTATTAAATATTAATATTTTGCTGTTACGAAGTGGAGTTTGCCATTGCCAATTTTCGTTTCTTCCGAAATGTAATACTTTATTGCATTCAAAATTTTACGGTCAAAATATTTAAACTTTGTTCTGGCGATGCTCGTTCTTCCAACTCTATTCCTTACATAATGCTGGAGACAGATATCCATCTGAGAAGGATTTTAAAGCAAAAGAAAAACAGACGTACATGAAAACATTTTTCGTGGGCATTTCATGAATACATATTCATGACAAATGGGATTCAACTTTCTCTGAGGTGCTAGTTCATAATTGCAACTCAAAGCCTCTTCTATTATTCAGAATCTTTTGCATCTACACTCATGCATTTGCAACTTTCATCTCTCTCAGTGCTCCACCATAATGTGTTTATCCTCCTAAAGGCTATGCAACATTGCAACACCATCTAACCCTTGCTGTTTTCCATCCCTCGCTTGTATATCATGAAAATGCTTTAAAAAGATTTCCTCTTTCTTTCTCCTCTTCAATGAATTCTTTTTCTCGCATGTCCTCCTGATTATGCGACTGAGTTATTTTAAGTAATCCACTTCTAACTAAAGTCCTATGATGAATCGTCGATGTAGGAAAAATGTATTCTTTAAGAGAAATGAATTAGAAAATAATTTGGAAATAAAAACTAAAGCAAGAAA
>NC_090726.1:136894968-136912468 GCF_036898095.1 Palaemon carinicauda | reverse complement strand
TTTGAAAGGATCACATTCCCTACACAAAGTCGGCTATTTCCATTTTCTATTGAGAAGAACGCTACTGCTCTTTATTATAAGGGATGGTATCAGTTTAGGATATGAGAACGTTTTCTCATAAGGAAAAGAAAGAAGATATTATAATAATAGACTTTGGTTTTCCCAAACAAATTTCGAAAGAATTTAATGTTCATATCTGAACTGAAAAGATCTTTGTAACAGTTTTTTCTCCTAGATTACTAAGGATTAACTGCAAGAAAGAATTTTTCAAACTTTTGTATTATATTGAACAATAAACCTATGATTATGTTTATACCTTTTCTTGGTACTTCATTAAACTGTAATTTGCTTCATCGTGACTTTAGCTTAAGTTATTATAGATCAACTGAGAATAATTACGCTTTACTGATTGTTAAGATATACCCTGTGAATCGAGAAATCAAAGTTGATCATGGAATAAGCTTCTGTGGTTTTGCTCAATACAGAATAATGTACAGATTTTGATAACTTTGGGTATAATTTATTGGCGGCGTTTGGGTTACTGGTTAGCAATGATTGCCTATTCTTTGCAACACGATAATTACGGCGCACTGCTTGCCTGTTAGCACAAGATTTTATGAACCCTGTTAAAGTTTTAGTATTTAGAATATACCGATTTTCTGAGACGTTCTTTTGGTAGGTAGAGTTAGACAGAAATTACTGACAAACCTTGCTCTGAGGAGGGGCAAATTGCCACACCCCTACTGCGCGGCAAGTTCCTGTGTGAAGCTCTGCCCACCACCTCTGCTCCATCTCCCCTTATACATTAGCTGTTTGGTTACTCGCCGCCGCACTGTTAGGGTGTGGCATGGTAGCCTACCCTTCTTCGGGGCGACGTGTATCAGAAATTCCTGCGTCCAACTGTACAATGGTCAGGGACGCTAATAAATTCACTGTAGCAGAATCGTCTATGTAGAAACTACGCTAAGGTAGAGAGAGCCAAAAGAATGAAAAATCATTGAAGCAAATGTATTTTGATAACTAATACACAAATAATTCAATATCAATATAACATTTATGTACCAGTGAAAACAATATAAGTGAGTCGTTAATGGTGTAATGGAAATAGACCCCAAAACATATGAATTATATTTCTTAAGAAAAACATCGAGGTATGTTATATGTTTGCTGATATATTTTGTAGATATGTTACCCAACAGTTCTTCTAGATATAACTGCTACATTATCTATGTTGTTCATGGGAAGTTTATACATTGACATATCTAGAAATGTCCATGGGGGCATTATCTGATTTGTATATCTTTCAAAATTGATATCATTAGTCTAAGCAATGAAATGAGACCTAAAATAAACCTGTCAACGTCTCATGAAAACTATGTCCACTTGTGTAGCTGTCTTCTTAGAAAGTCAGTGGACTTGACTAAGCGATCCAAAGGCTTGGTATTCAGGAATGGGAAGCTGAGTATTCGTGGAATGACAGCTTTGCATATTGAAGCAAAGCTTTAGTAAATCGCGAATAAAGAGGTGGTAGGCCTACTCTTTCTTTTGACCCCAGTATTGTGGTTAACATTCCTTCATTCCAGCTTCAAGTTGTCACTGGGGCGGATGGCTTGGTTCCATCCAAACTAAAGGGGCCCATACACGTTAAAAAAAAGCGTCAAAATTTTGCATCAAAATTTTGATGCAAAATTTGAGTGTGTGTAGGACGTTTTGATGTCAGAAAAGATTTGAAGCAAAATTTTTATTGATCAAATCCGTTTGATATTTTTTGACGAGTCGTCAAATTATTGATGCGTGTGTGGGCTCCTTTATGAAAAAATCTGGAAACTTTTTCAAAACTTCATATCAGGTATACTTTTGATCATTTCCGACGTTTACCAGGAGGTTTATCAGATTCCAATGCCAACACTAGTGCTATGGCCACTGATGCATCCATGTCGAAGATTTTGACGATACTGAATTTTGATGGGAAAAACGTCTAAACGTGTGTGGGCAATTATGCATCAAAATTTTGTATCAAAGTTACACGTCAAAATTTTGACGCTTTTTTTGAAAGTGTATTTAGTCCCTAAGTTGTGAGAAAGCAACAATTATCTGTAATCGTATTATCTTTTGGCTGTTTTCGTAGTTTGTCATTTTTTTCAGGGTAACTAAATTATTTTAAGTTAGATTGACCTTGACTTACATTGTTAACTATTTTTTGGCCTATTTTTTTTTTCTTTTCATTTTTTCCCTTTGATCTTAAGGTGTTGAACGTTCCTAGGGAAGGGATTCAGTTATATTTTCTTTCATATAAATTTCATAAATATAATTTCGTTTTGTAGGGGACTATCAAAACAATAAATTTAGATTACTATCGATAACGTCTCTCTCTCTCTCTCTCTCTCTCTCTCTCTCTCTCTCTCTCTCTCTCTCTCTCTCTCTCTCTCTAATTTTCATTTCTCTCTTCTTGTCATCGGCTAGAAAAAGGGTAAAAAGTTACTTAACCGATCGGAGCCAAAATTAAGGGAAATTTCTTATTTGGATCATTTTACTACTATTAGTATACATGTTGAGAGGGATACTCCAAAACCAGATATGAAATATTATGTCTCTTGCACGTGTTATAATATAGACTAGTTATTTACAAATACATATCAATTATATTGTCTAAACTTCATCTCTTTGTCTAATTCGTTTCTCCTGATTCCATTTGGATGTTAACTAGCCAAGGTCATCAGTTCCGTCCTGAAATTTTTTAAAAATTTATTGAATGAATAGAGGATTTGGCAAATATATAGGTGATGTTTCAATACGAATACCATGAAAAAAAAAATACAATCAAATCTCTTATGAAAACAGTCAGCCCATTTACTCTCCATGCTCACTTGCAAAAATAAAGCTTCCTATGCAGGAAGTAAATTTTCATTTTGAAAGCGAGAAACGTTAAGGTGTATTGAAGTCAAACTGGTCAGAAGCAGCCATGCATTCAAGAAAGCTTATCGGAAGTTTTAACTCGTGTGCTATTTCAAAAGGCAATACTCTCATAACCCAGTACGTCTGAGTGTTTTCCTATAAGGGTTTTTCCATATTTCACTTGTCATATACGGTATACTTACAGTATATGTATGTATGTATGTTATGTATGTATTTATGTATGTATGCATTTATATATATATATATATATATATATATATATATATATATATATGAACGAATAAACACAACTACCCACACACATCTCCCTTATGTAATAGGGAGCAAATGTCTGGTTTTATATATATACTCGTATATATATATATATATATATATATATATATATATATATATATATATATATATATATATATATAGTCACGCTCAGCAGCAATGCCAGACTTATAACTATTCAGTCTCTCCCCTTCCCTAGGGTAGGGAAGAGAGACGTGGTCATACCCTAGTGAGAGGGTGTTTGTATATATATATATGTATATATATATATATATATATATATATATATATATACGTATATATATATGTATATATATTGTCATTATTATCATTATTATTGTTATTATTATTATTATTATTATTATTTTTATTATTGTTATTATTACCTGCTAAGCTACAGCCCTAGATGTAAAAGCAGGATGCTATAAGCCCAGGGGCCCCAACAAGAAAAATAGCCCAATGAGGAAAGGAAACAGGGAAAAAGAAAATATTTTAAGAACAGTAACAACATTAAAATAAATATTTCCCACATAAACTATAAAAACTTTAACAAAACAAGAGGAAGAGAAATTAGATAGAATAGTGTGCCCGAGTGTATACCCAAGCAAGAGAACTCTAACCCAAGACAGTGGAAGACAATGGTCCTACCTAAGACTAGAGCACAATATATATATATATATATATATATATATATATATATATATATATATATATATACACACACATACAAATTATAAAGGGAAGGGACACCACTTGAAATATAATGCTCTTGTGTTGAAGTAATACAATGGTTAGTGCATTAGTGAAACTGATTGAAGAAGTAATTGTTGATAATGTGAAAATGAGGTTGAAGAAAATGAAGATTTCAGGGGCTGATGAGATTATAAATGAGATGCTGCAGTGCAATGGTTACATATTTTGACTGAGGGTTGACTAGGGGTTGTAAGGTTTGTCTGGGTAAGTGAGAAGTTCCAATGATCATGGTGAAAAAATAATTGTTTAATTGTAAAATTTAACGTGAGTTACTGTCAATTATAGGAGCATAATGTTACATAGTTACAAAATAAGAAAATAAAAACGATAGGTAGGAAACTCGAATTGACTTGAAATAATGGTAGGGATGTATGGAGGGATTTTTTAATTAACTTCCTAATATAGAAATAAATGAAGGATGTTTGATGTGAATGAACAAAGAGATTGTCGAGTTTGAGTCGAACTTTTTGCTACTATATGAGGTTTAAGGAGAATTTATAAAGATAGATGTGGAGATATGTATATATAAAAAGTTTTATATAGGCAAAAGGAAGAACGAGCCAATAATAAAGGGGTTCTGTCATATGGAAAGAATGGATGACAATGAATTAGTGAAAAGAGTGTGTAATTCGAAAGTGATTGGAGGTAGGAAGAGAGGAAGCATTGATAAAATCATAAGACTTCTGTAGATGGTTTGGAAGACGAAGTAATATGGAAAATTAGGGTGACTGGTTGCAGAAGAGCATTATTGTATGTGAATTTACAAAATAGAATAGTGTTGTGGAAGTGATACTACACCTGAGGCTCATTCACGATTCAGTAGTTAAAACATCAATATGGCAGTGATTTGTGTTATTCATCTCTGGAGACACCTTTAGTTTGGAGAATAGGGATCATTGTTATAATATATGCCAACGCGCATGCGCGCGCGCAAACACACACACACACACATATATATATATATATATAGATAGATAGATAGATAGATAGATATTATATATGTATATATATACATACTATATATATATATACTATATATATATATATATATATATATTCAAATAAGCCATATATATTTTTGATATATTAATGTCTGGATTCTCTTAACAACCTCGGGATCACAGACCCAGGCGAAATCTCACAAAGACAAGAGCTTGGCTCCGGCCGGGAATCGAACCCTGGTCGGCAAGCTTATATAGACAGTGACTAACCCACTTGGCCACGAACAAAGATAAAAATCAATGACAATTCTACTGTACTTATACCTATCGAATTCAGGTATTTTGTACTTAGAATTGAAATCAACCCATCTTCACCATCGTAGCTAATTGGTAGTTTGTTACTTGGCATTCAATTAATGATAAATTTTGCACATTTTTACGTGTTTTTCATATTCAAATATTTGAATATGAAAAACACGTAAAAATGTGCAAAATTTATCATTATATATATATATATATATATATATATATATATATATATATATATATATATATATATATGTATATATATATATATATATATATATATGCCGGCATTCTTGTGCTTCTTGAACATCAATATCCTTCCTCTTACAACATATATCCAACTCTTTATAGGCCTTTCTTTCCTCTTACCTTATAGCTTCTCTGGATACAACACTTTATAGCCTATTGTCGATTGTCCTTTCCACATGACAGATCTTCCTCTAGATGCTCTGATCCATCCTTTCTCCGGTTCTTTAGACAGTGATCCATAGTAATCGTTTTACAACTTCTGCCAGGTCCCCCCCCCCCCAGCTTCAACCTTTTTTTCTTTCGTGTATTTTCAACATTCAAATTTTATTGCCATACATGTGTGTGTGTGTATATATATATATATATATATATATATAGTATGTGTGTATGTGTATGTATCTATGTATACTTTCATTCTGCATTACTATAGGGGTCAATGATGAAAGTAGATTTGTGGTATCATCCTTCTATTAAGCCATTTTAACGATAAAATCCCGGTAGTATGTATGATCTTAATATAAAAATCTTAATAATTATTTTTTTTTTCAAGATAGTGTACTACTACTGTGTCTTTTATTCGCGTGCTTTTTAAGCAAGATGTATTTGTTGATGCATGTATGTATAATGGTGGGTATGCAGGTATGTATGATTTAGTACATCCAGGAAATTTTAGCGACTCATTCTTTAATTTTTCCACCTACGGAAAAAACAAAAATAAGATCAAGTGAAGAAGCTAAGAGTTACACACTCAGGCCATGAAAATATTTGGTTTGATCAGTTATTGCTTTTATTCCAAGACTTTAGACATCCAGCAGGGAAGAGTTCCATAAAAGCCAAATAAACAACAGAACCCCATTGCTCGTTCTGTTTATAGAAATATAAAACTACACGTGTAATGGGTTTGGTAAGCAGCTTACAAGATTCTTAAACCTTATAAAGTTCCATCAATATATCTTGAGTGCTCAATTGTTTACTTTCATTTTGTTACATGTTTGCTTTTTACTCCGTTGCAGTTCTGGTATACATTGACCGCAAAAAAAATAACTGCTGTCAAGTTGCAGGAATAACTTTCTTTATAAAAGGCTATAGACTTTATTCCAAAAGCATCAAGAGTTGTTTTGACTGCAGTAACAATCTTAACAATCGCGGAATTATTTGTTTCGCATATTGTCATGAATGTAACATTCAAACGATGCTACGTTGTTACATGATTGTTTCAATCTTCTTGTACATATGCAGAAGTAATTTTAAGATTGATGCGGCAATTACTACTGTTTTCTTTTGTGCAAAATTATCTAAATATTAATATCTTTTTGAGACTACAGCGAGCTTATAACATTAATTCTTTGTGTTGTTTTACATTTTCCAGTTAGTGGTTGTCTTGGCAAATAACAGTAGACGTTCTACTACAAAGAGTAAAGATTAATATACGGAAGCGCTTTACATTATATTCATAGATTCCATAAAGTAGGATATGAATAGATAAATATATGTTGTGCACTGGTATGTGTGGATGGTGGGTGGGAATAAAGATAACTTTTGTTTTAGTGAAGCGAGATGTCAGATATCTGTATATAATGAAATGCAATTTTTACACATACTCATTAATTTTCCCTTGTGAATGAATGAAAGTCTACGAGTCATAATCCCCGCCTTTAAACTTACCGTCGTCCAACCCCGTGCCAGCTTGTCACCACTAGCCCCTATATATATACACACACACACACACACACATATATATATATATATATATATACATATATTATATACACATACATATACATATACATACATATATATATATACATATATACATACACATATGCATACATATATATATGTATATATATATATATATATGTATATATATATATATATATATATATATATTTATGTATATGTATATATATATATATATATATATATAGGGGCTAGTGGTGACAAGCTGGCACGGGGTTGGACGACGGTAAGTTTAAAGGCGGGGATTATGACTCGTAGACTTTCATTCATTCACAAGGGAAAATTAATGAGTATGTGTAAAAATAAAGGTACCATGGTGCGAGCTTCGGGGCAGTACGTAATGTCTCTATGGTCAAGAAGTGTTATATGATAATTCGGGTACATTATTTATCGGTATAAAGGACGAATTGAGAACCTGAAGTAGTTCACGTTCTCACCAAACGAATTGTTTGCATTTGCGTATATCAAAGCAGTGTTACGGCCACATAAAGACGAATATGCGACCAAAGACCCCAGAGCATTGCTTGGAATGGAAAGGAGACGTTCCGACATAGTTCCTCTCATATGCTGCCCATCATAAAATAACATCCGAAGGCATCAAACGATTTTTATGGGTTCTGAATGCTTTCCTTATGCTTACTTAGATTCGAATTATGCAAATGACCTCCGTGCATTTATTGGATCTATTTTGTCTGAATCTTCCCGCTGAATATTTGATGGCATAGTTTTGTGCGGAGTTACTTATGACGAGGAAGAACGGGATATGGAGGGAGGGGGTTTGCAAGGGTCATGGGTAAGGAGGGGGTGAAGTGAGGAGTAAGTAGAGGAAGAAGAAGCATAGAGGGGGAGGGGCCAAGGGAGGGGAGGGGGAGAACGGAAGGTCACGCAAAGGCGTAGTTTCCTTGTGGTCAAGTACACGGATGTCAGTCCTTTTAAAGAGAGAGAGAGACAGAGAGAAATTGCATCGATATTCACTGACGAAGCAGAAGCGGCTTTATCGTGGATCGTAACGATGATGATTCTGGTATTCAATTACATGTTTATTGGGATTAGAAATAATCTGGATAACGTCTCCTTATAAATACTTAGGTAGAAATCTTGTTTTTCTTTGAGGAGTAACTCGGTGTCGTCATTTTCCTCCATGCCTGTGTCATAAAAGTTAACTGTCTCTGGAGTGAGCAGGGCGCTGTTGTAATCCTCGAGGTCCCCCGGAGGCTGTTCTTTAGCTGTTGGCTGTTGCTCACAAAGAGAAACTGGTCATGAGCGCCGTCCCTCTTGACTGACTAGTTCATTAATGAGTTCACTTGATTTATGGGGGTTTGTTTATTTGTGTCTAGTGTATGTCACCTTGTTTGTGGTGCCACTGGCCATTTAATGTCATCAAATTAAAGGTGGTGCATGTGGGTGTATATGTATGTGAGAGAGAGAGAGAGAGAGAGAGAGAGAGAGAGAGAGAGAGAGATATTCTTGTTTGGCTATTAATCACGAAACCTTATTTGTAGCTGTTTGTGTTGTAATTACGGTCATTACCGACTGAATAAGGTTATGTTGTTCTCAAAGTTTTTGAGTTTGTATATGTGCGTCAGAAGTTAGTGTCAGGAGTGGCTAACAAAATACGATTGTATTTTAAGCATTTTTTATTTTATTCCTTAATTTCCTTTCCTTAGCTACACATTTTTATCCAATTTCTTTTGTGAAGGAAGCTAGTTTGTTAAAGTATTAACTTTTTTGACTGCTTGAAACTTTTAATATTTTTTGATTGTCACAACAACCAGGAATGCCACGTAAGAAGTATAACCACCAAAATAACAGGAGTTTCATATTGTTTAAAATTTCTTTATTGGTTATAATCCGATGAAACTTTTGCAATAGTTTCTGTTAGAAAAAATACGATTTTGATGACATTATCATCGCAAACGTTAGCAAAAGATGACTGGAAGATTTAACATTTTGAGTATAACTATTATTTGAACAGTGAAAATTCATAGCTTGATTCCATTCTCTCTCTCTCTCTCTCTCTCTCTCTCTCTCTCTCTCTCTCTCTCTCTCTCAATGTAATGTTATGTCATTACTTGACCATTCTGGCGATAATCCTGACGTTGAAATTATTTTTTCTATTTAACCATTAATCCCTTTTAATATACTATTCATATATTCAAATAAAGGAAGATGAACTAAATAAAGTTTCAGTATACCTGTATTAAACGACAAAGCTTTATAACCTTATAATATAACTTTTAAAAACGAAAGTTTTGTATTATTACTACAACTAAATTTATATGTTTGTAGCGTTATTTTATGTTGAATGTCTAATGCCAAATTGTTAGTGCTTAGTATCTGATGAAACATGTGTTAATACCTAGGCTTTACCATCTCCCGATTTGCTTTTGGTTAGAAGGTATACTTCTGCTTTAGTTTATTTTCGTAGTTGTTCCGTGTGTTTATGAATTTCGTTCGTGTTTAATTATGATCTCTTTTTATTTTTATTCTAATTTATGGCTAATGTAATGTGTAGGAATTTAGTTTGGAAGTTAATGATCATATAATATAATTTTCCGCACGGATGTAATCGTTTTATGAACTGTAATTAACAGTAAGTAATGATGTTTACTTAGCCAAGTATTTTACGTAATGTGTTATTAGCTTCCGATGCATATTGTTCCAACGTTTAACCAGCTAACGGATTTGGAAATCAGTTCACTTATGAAATGGCTTGGAAAAAATTATAAATCCAGAAAGCTCTCTCTCTCTCTCTCTCTCTCTCTCTCTCTCTCTCTCTCTCTCTCTCTCTCTCTCTCTCTCTATTTTGAAGTCTATATTGCTAAAAAAAAAACTATTTTAATCATGGAAGCTCAACCTCAGCGAATGAAGTTCTGGTGCGCTTATTCTGCGGAAAAATTTTATTAAAAAATCTTAAGTTTTTAGCTTTCCACCGTTTTATGTTTTTGACGGTTTTTGTAAATCCCCGTTTCTTTTTCACAGGTCGGTCCATCATGATTTGATCAGAGTAGTCCTAAAACGTCTCGTTTGTGGATTTATAAGGTAGGTCGTATTATTATTATTATTATTATTATTATTATTATTATTATTATTATTATTATTATTATTATTATTATTATTATTGTGGATGTTGTTTATAGCGCAGCCTTGGAAGGTAGGTGAATTTCATTCGAGTTCTAAATTTATGGGTAAAACGAATTCCCGAGATCAGGAGACCAAATGTTTGGCATTCAGATAATGTGAGACGTTCAATGTATAACGGTATCTTTTTTTTCTGTTGATACTTAGTTTTGTATTAAATAGAATTAGGTATAGTTTATGTGGAAGTACATAACTTGAGGTTTTCAGTAGGTCGTTGTCCTTTATTTACACATTTGATGATTATCGTTATTTAAAACAACGTCCCATCGTATAATGTCACAAAGACCGGCTCCTTATGTGATAAAAGAATAAAATAGTTTATCTGTAATATATCCCAATCTTCCATAATTACGAACCTGCTCGCGAAGTTGCCCCATGAGCAAAGTCTTTTTTGTAATGCCCTTTTCGAGTTATTGTTGAGTGCATCATCATTCATATTGCAAAAAAATCTAGTCAATTGAAATTCAGGGGTAATGCGTTAGTCGACATTATGTGTGTGTAAACATTAATCATTACTCATGGCCTGATACATGACGCACTGTTTTTCAAGCCGACGAGTGCGCATGTGCATGATAATATGCTATTTATTTGGGACTGTCATTACCGAACGACTGAGAGGATAGTAACGAGTTAACGCTGACGTTTAAAACTGCTTAATCCCCCAACCTGAACCCCACGTCTCCGCATTCATAGAAATGCGAGAAGATATACGATTTCGCTACACAATTTGGCATGCTGTCACCGCCATGTTTGAAAGAGGCGACGGCCAGTCAGCAGCAGTCGCCCGGCAAAAAGAAAGTCGAAGCGGAATGCTTCCTTGCTGTCTTTTATGAAGTCATTTGTCCCTATCGCGAGGCCAGTCATTACAATATATAAATCTCAATCATCCCCGCATCTCGCCTTCTTTTTCTTCCTTTCTTTCTTTCATTTTTGCTTCTCTTCCTTTTTGGCGATGCAAAGCAATTTTTCTCTCGAAAATTGAACGCCGAGGCATTTGTGTCATGGATGGAGCTGGCTGTTGGGGGTGGGGGGACATCGGGGTGTGTGGTCAGGGGATCGCTGGTGGGGATAGGATCATCAGGAGGGGGAGGAGTATGCTCGTTGGGACACCCGGGGGATTCAAGGGTATCCCGAAGAGAGTCGGGAGGCTGAGTTTCACTGGTAATATGTCGACCATCTGTGGTCGTGACTGTTTTATTTTCGCTTGGAACAATAAGACATTAGAATATAACCACAAATCCTTGTTGAGTTATTCCGAGCGGGTGAAAGGTTTTTGCTTGTTCGCCTTCCTCTCCTCACCATGACATGTTTACTTTTTATTCTGTTGACATTGTTGCTTTTGACGTTAGATTTCCATGTTTGTTGAGGTTAATGTTTTTGGCTGGCTCTGTTACGATCGTGTTAGCTTCATTTAGCTATTTTTGTTTAATTTTATATATTATCACTAGTTTCTCTTTGTGGTTTAATCTAGGAAATTATAACAAGTGGTTCATTGAAGTTTTCTTTGCCCTTCGTTAATATCTATTTTCTAGCTAAGCTCCTCTTCTGGTCCCTTGCCTTATTTAATTTTGTGCTGTTGGTTTTCTGTTTGACTCACAGTAAAAGCCATAACTCCTGGCATTAGTTGTGTTTAAAGTTTTTTTTTTATATTTCCGGTTGACACACTTACTACTGTGATTCATTATATACTTCACTCTAATCTGAGTATCTCATTCAGTTTTTCTAGACCAACCAGGGAATTTTCCCGCCCATTTATCTACCCACTTTTTCCATTTCCTTTACATCTTTTTCGTTTCCACCCCGTCGACCTGATCCAGTTCACCTCTCCCTTTATTTCTTGCAAAAGTTCCCTATCGGTAATCTTTTTCTGTGTGTATAAAATCAATCAAATCTATTTCCGTCAGGCTTGTCATGGACTGCTGCTCTACATTAATGTTTCATCTGCTTTTCTCACCTCTTAAGAAATGATCAATTTTCACACTGCAATTATTTCTGCAATCTTCTTATCCTTTCGCTCTTTGGGAATTTGGTTATAGACGGTGAATAGACGTTTGAACTTATTTGATCTACAAGCTTGACGACTAAGGGAGCAGTTAATAGAGGCATTCAAAATTCTTAAAGGAATAAGAAATGTAGATTACAACAATCTATTCACACTTATCACAAATCAGTCCAGAGGTAACGGATACAAAATGTAATTGAGAGATACAACACCACTCACTGTAGTAATTTCTTTATATACAAAATAGCAAATACATGGAACAGACTTCCAGCGGATGTAGTAAACTGTAACACGGTAAACGATTTCAAGAATAAGTTAGACAAGATCATAAAAACTCTAAACGTTTAAACCAAATCGCTCTACCCACGAGCAAATGGAATTTCCCTGGATGGGCTAAACGTCTTTGAGACATCCAAAATCTGCGTATCTCCTTGTAACTCCCAGGACCCTCAAAAATAGTCTAAGTACTACACTGTTAAATAAACCGTAATTTTAATCGGATATTTACCGTAAAAATATAAATGTTTATCAGCCGTATTTCAGTTTTTACCGTTTTTAAAACGGCAAATGCCTGGCAACATTTATTCGATTATTTTTACCGTTTTTTACGGCAAAATTTGAAGTGTACCATATAAGGTTAACAAGCTTTCTCTATTTGTACTCTCAGCAATTCCATTTCCTCAACCATTTAAAGAAATTCGTATTTTTCATATATTTGAAAACGTTCCCACATTAAATGCCTTTTATATGTTCCTCTACAGTGTCTACACTATCCCGTATTCCATATACTTCTATTCCAGCATTTCAGTTTTCCATTTGGCAATGCTATTCATTTTGCGTAACCGCTTTTCCATGTCCCGGTCGCCATCCGCCACAAATCATCAAAACACGACAAAACATCCTTTGTGGCAGGCCTTATCATTAAGTTGCCGTCAAGTTTAATACATCATGGCATTCCAATATGCCATGGACCATTTATCATGAGGTCTCACATTACGCGCTGGTAGCCCACTAAACAACAATAATTCAAAAGAGCCAATATCGACGTAGCCTATAATTCGTGAAGTTAATTATATGGGAATGTCTGGCACATGAGAGAGAGTGTGTGTTGTATTTGTATATGTTTTTGTTGTTACTTTTAGGTGGCTTAGTGTCCATACGGGCTCTTACTGCTTGGGGAACAGAGAGAGAGAGAGAGAGAGAGAGAGAGAGAGAGAGAGAGAGAGAGAGAGAGTTAATTGCACTTTTTATCTTAAAATCCATCTTTTAGAATAAGAATCTCAAAATAAAGGGGCGTAATCTTATTTGACTGGAATATGTTATCCTTCAATGTTCAGATGTGTGGCAATTTTCAAATTGAGATATATGTTTCAAAATATGATATTATGTGCTTGAATTATGCTGTTTGGACATTTCTAATTCAAATGAGAACTCGAACACTTATGAATATGTAGGAATTAGGACACGATAATAACATGAAAAATCTAGAAGCGAGTGTCAGGATATGACGAATGTTGCTCCACGTTGAAGTTGAAACGGCTTCGTGATGTAGAGTTTTCTTTTCTTTGCTTTTGTTTTACTTTGCCTTAGTCGTTAGCATAACGCGTTTACTGCTTTTCAAACGAAATTCTTTTCTTTGAATCTTTCGTTTGTAATAGAGCAAAGAAAATGCCGCTTTTGTTCCTTCTGGGAGGCTTGTTCCCGAAACTATTCCTTCTATGTTGATGAAGTCTTGGCATGTTTATGAACGGCCATGACCCGGAATTGAAATTCAACAGTAGTCGCGGTGCTCGATTTATAGCAGCTTCTTGTCAAGAGAAATCAACATTGGGGTAAAACCAAGAACATATTTTTTTACGCGATCCTGAAATTATTGTGATTCTATCTTTGGGTACACATTCTTATCGCGTCCTACGGTTCATTTCGTCTTCCGTCCTAGTAGGAGTTGACAGAAATATTACTATTACCATTACGTGTCAATACTCACAGAGGCATTGGGCACTCGGCTATTTTCATCTTATGCCACGATCGAAGGGTCGGACGAGTTAATGCCCTTATTTGGCGCAAAAAAAAAAAAAAAAAAATAAATAAATAAATAAAAAAAAAAATGGGAAAGTACAAAAGTAAGTCATGTTCTTGAAGGGTGTATGATGTGGGGATCTTAAAAATAAAATTCTCAGCAAAATTTGGTTTAACAAGTTAAGGGAGGTTTTTTTTATACCAAGATATCCTTATGTTGTGGTACAAACTACCACTCGAAATCTATCAGGTTATCTATTAATATAAATAACTATTATTTTGTGATATTATTTTAATTACTTTTATTGTTATTATTATTACTATTAACCTTCTTCATCTTCGGCTTATTATTATTATTATTATTATTATTATTATTATTGTTGTTGTTGTTGTTGTTGTTGTTGTTGTTTTTATTATTATTATTATTATTATTATTATTATTATTATTATTATTCAATTCAAGTGGATATTATTATGAAAGGAAGTCCCACCAATGATTGCCCATAATAACATACAGAGGTGGTGCAGAGTGAAAATGGCTACATCATCATCATTATCATCATTATTTACCCATTCTGTTTCCAACATGGTTGCTCTAGCTTCAGATTGGACCTGATCATTGATTTGCCTTTAACGATAATATTAAGGCAAAATGACAAATATTTGCTCCTTCTATTAATGAGGTGCCTCGCCAACATATTGGGATAAATATAAATGTAGAGATTTCAGTCTATATGTGAAAACGTGAACAACTTGCAAAGGCTAGGTACAAGAACTCCTGTTGCTATTTAATTGTTTTGAAATGAAGCAACATTAGGAAATCGAAAATGGTTACGTTTTGCATGTAATTGTGTTCAGAGAGTTGTTTACATATATGCTCGTACAGTACAGTGATTCACTTAGGCATGTTATTTACTTTATCTTTATATTTCTTGTGTGGATTTATTATGTCATAAATATCAAATATCTAGTAATTAAATTACTGATTATTTACCCCATAAATTTTGTAGGAAAACATCAGTTGATAAAAGTACAACATTAAGTCGTGAGGAAAAAAGCCTTTTAGTTTTTTCTTGAAGGTAAAAGTAGGCTAAAGTTATTTGTTACTAAAGCTCTAGTGAAGAGATCACTGGGCAATTACGTAGATTACCTTGACTTCTCAATGATTAATGTTACTGGTTTCTAATAAAAAAGGTACAAGAATAATCACCCAGTGTAGAAGTTAAAGGTTTGCTGTCACAGAACGGAAGCGTTCCGTCACTTGTTTCTCACACTGAAAATGATAATGATGAAAGTACAGGTAATGAAACCCCAACTTGAGGAATACTGCGAAACGTGAAATTATTTTAGAAAAGTAAGGTCTGCAACCACGAATGTATAAGTACTGTAGATGGAGCATATTTTCAAGGGTTCAAACACTTTATTTTAGTACAGATATATTTTCTGTTATATCTTCGTGTCATTCTTGTGGGTATTTACAAAGGATCATTGTAATATTTAGGTCTTCTCCATCATACGGCTCAATAATACACAGTATTCTAGAAGTTTTATTTCAGCTGTGACCAAGTTGTGGAATGGTCTTCGTAATCGGATAGTTGAATCAGTAGAACTTCAAGAGTTCAAAGTTGCAGCAAATGATTTTATGCTGAAAAGGCTGACATAAATCTGTATATAGTTATATATGAATTATATGTTTTAATATTGTAAATGTTTTCCGAAATATTTCATTTAAATTTTTCATTACTTATATCGTTTATTTTATCCTTCTTTTTTTTCCTCACTGGGCTATATTTCCCTGTTGGAGCCCTTGGCCTTATAGCATCAAGCTTTTCCAACTAGGGTTGTAGCTTGGCTAGTAATAATAATAATAATAATAATAATAATAATAATAATAATAATAATAATAATAATAATAATAATAATAATAATACTCAGTGCTTTCACTTTAAGATGAAGTTTTTAAGCAATATAATTGTATTATGTAATGGTAAACAAACCTGTCTTCTTTGTAATAGTTTGTCCATTCCCGCTATCAGTTTTCTTTTCTTGTGCCCTTCTTGTCGAAATTGATCTTAATTGAATTAGATATAAGGATTTTTGTTTGTAATTCACTGTACATGTTAGCGATGAGCATAGTGGCGATAATATTTCATTCATATAATGCTAAGATTTCAGTGTTATTATAGAATTGAAAAGCTGACTTTCAGTATGGAGTGTAACTATAAAAAGGAGTTGAAAATGTACTTTTCTATATCTTCAAAATAATTTGGTTCAGGGTTAAGGATTGATATATTATTTCCAAAATGCAAGATGTTTTATCTAGTTCGTCACTGATTATGTTGACAGTGCTGTTGAGACATCATTTTGAATTGTGGTTTAGAAGTTATTGTAGTCATATTATATAAAAAGTATAAATTTTCTGGAAAACTAGACAAACTATAATCTTTACGCAGAGAAAATAGTGACCAAAATAAGTCAATAAGACACCATTCTCTGTTATTGTTTTTAAATCTTAAGAATAAAAATTCTATATATTACATTACATATTCAAGTAGGTTATTTTTCCAATGAACGTTGTAACATACAAAACAACCCATGAACTTGAACTTCTTATCAGCAATTTGTTTGTTTGTATATATCTATGATAAATTTAGTTTAGTGTTTATAAAGGATATTTATCAGACTTGGCGTTTGAAAGTTTAACTTTCAAATAGCAAATTACTTTCCATAAGCAATTTAATGCTCCTAAAGTTCTGGAATTCCAGTTCATAATTGATGACTTTTAATATTAGAAAAACGAACACCACTGACTTACTTGAAGAGAAAGTACTTTCCACTTATCTCTTTATAAGAAGATGCTCATTCTGGTTGTATTTACTTTCATACAAGTAAATGTTACAAGATTACATTCTTATAAAGTTAGTAGGATCATTTACCGTAACTTCGACATTTCTTCCATGTCTTTCCCAAGGTCTATATATGTAGACCTTGGTCTTTCCTACAGTCGGTTATTACGTATTCCATATTTAATACTCGTAACTTCAACTCCATTTCCTCAGTCTGTCGCGCAATTTTGTACAACTACGTTATCAAATTAAAATAACTCTCTCTCTCTCTCTCTCTCTCTCTCTCTCTCTCTCTCTCTCTCTCTCTCTCTCAC
>NC_090726.1:136887468-136889968 GCF_036898095.1 Palaemon carinicauda | reverse complement strand
TGACTCGAGAAGGTTTGGAAAGAATGTGGAACGTATAATTAGGAGAGAATTAGTACATTAAAAGTTGACAGATACACAGACGGATGGACAGACTTTAATTACTAGATTCCACTTCACAGTAAAGTGGGAAAAGAAAAAGCTCTTTTCCGTGATGAAATGTATTATTATTATTATTATTATTATTATTATTATTATTATTATTATTATTATTATTATTATTGTTGTTGTTGTTGTTGTTGTTGTGGCTCATACTGAGGTTATTGTTGATATATATTAGTAATTGTGAGTATAATTACTCATACAAAATGACAAGCAAGGAGGCTCATCTGTATAGGAAACCTCTCTTGAAAATCAATATAAGAGTTTCGTAAAGTAATCATTCATTAAAAGGATTTTTTTTTTTTTCAGCATCTCTGTTTACTCGTTACTTGAGCAATAAGAGTCGCCATTTTTATTTTGTAAATGGAGTTACTCTATTTAGTGGTTGATATATTCATGAATCATAACCCAAGTATTATATTATCATTAAACACTAATGAATAGTCATGGAATGCTCAGAATCGTGCACAACACATCATGTTTCGTAATTTGATTTCCAATGATATCTTTATTAAGTAATAGTGTACCAGAGCCGTCAAAAATAACGACTGGATATTTAGATAGATATGCAAACATATGCACATACAGATTCAACCCTTCCCACCCCTTCCCCCTTTCCTACCTACAACCCGAGTGTACCTCCCGTGGTACCCCCTTTCATCAGGGTATGTCTACTCCTTCTCCCCTTACCTGAGGGACGGGGAGAACCCAAGTAGTCATAAGTCTGGTAATGCTGCTGAGAGTGTCGGGATATAGGGTAGATATAAATATATGTATATTTATCATGTTGCCTCTCTCTCTCTCTCTCTCTCTCTCTCTCTCTCTCTCTCTCTCTCTCTCTCTCTCTCTCTCTCTCTCTCACCTTGTTATTGCATTTTATGTCTCATGCTCATAAGGTCATGCCCCAACAAAGTGTCACCGCGCAGCTCTCTTAATTGGCTTTGGGATATGTTGCTTGGCAACAAAATAATAGCCACTTAAACGCAATTATCATGCAGATGTTGCTATTAACCTACTGCTGAATCACGCCGAAAGAATGCTGTCTAATATCCAAAGCAAATAAACGAGTCGGCTGTGTATTATGCTCGGGAGGGAGGTTCTTTGTAAGAAATTGTTTTCTTCTCTAGTGCCAATGATGTCCACCAGAGTCCTCTGGTCGCTTCATTCTTTCCACATTTCTCTCCAACGAGTGTTGCCTGACTTCAAGAACTCTTAATGATTTTTTTTTTCTTTTTTTTTCGAATCTCGCTGGAATTGGTGGAGTGAGCATACGAGGCTTGAATTCTTTATTCTTCTTTTCTTTTTCAAGTGGAAAAGGTCAAGCCAGGTGTTGGTGCTTTTAATTTTCTCTGGTCTCCCGAGCTAAATTTAGGGAGAAAGTGGTCGTGTTAGCCTTTCTGGAGTATTTTATAGGTGTTTGTATTTAAGATATAAAAATTTATCATTTAGGTAAATAGTCAATACACGACTCTATTTTCGTTAATTGCAATTATGTATTGTTCTCTTCAGTTGTGTGCAGAATTGATGTGTTATTGTTTAACAATCTATGTAAAGTGTACTGCTCAATAATCTTGCAGCGGTGACGTCTTATTTATGGCCTAGAGTATCTTAAAAGTATATTCGTATTACTTGCGATTCCCTTTGTTCTTATGGAACCCTCTTTGATTAATATTTTCAGAAACTGAATAAAAATCTTTCTCAAGAAAGGGCCATGAGGCATTGCAGCCCCCTGATCTCAAGGCAGTGCTTTTAGATACATCTGGTTAACAAAGACCGAATATGACTACTCTTTATTCTTGGTTTAGTTAGAGTATAAAAAATTATTGTTGTAGGGAGACCAAGGCACTAGCCACCCGTTGAGATACTGATGCTAGAGAGTTATTGGGATCCTTTGACTGGCCAGACAGTACTACATTGGATCTCTCTGGTTATGGCTCATTTCATCTTTGCTGACACATACATAGAATAGTCTGGCCTATTCGATACACATTCTCCTCTTTCCTCATACACTTGACTACACTGATATTAACAAACAATTCCTCTTTTCTCAAGGGGTTAACTACTGCAGCTCTTCTAGGAGGACACTCCAAAATCAAACCATTGTTCTCTAGTCTTGGGTAGGGACATAGCCTCTGTGCCATAACCTTCCACTCTCTTTGGACAGAGGTCTCTTGCTTGAGGTTAGACTCGGGGGCACTGTTCCATCTTGTTTCTCTTCCTCTTTTTTTTTAAGTTTTCTTAGTTTATATATGAGATTTATTTTACTATTATAATTATTGTTATTAAACTTCTATTGTAGTTTATTTCCCTATTTCCTTTCTTCATTGGGCTTTTTTTTATACCCATTGGAGCCCTTGGGCTGAAAGCATCATGCTTTTCCAACTATGTTTGTAAGCTTAGC
>NC_090726.1:136842468-136882468 GCF_036898095.1 Palaemon carinicauda | reverse complement strand
TGTTATCGCATTGCCTTTCACCCAGTACAGTCAACTATATACCAGTTACACAATTCCGTATTAAGAACAGCCGAGGAAAAATTATGTTTCAAAGGAAATGGTAATATTGCTCTTCAGAAATTCAAATCCTGGTCTTTTCTCTTTTGAGAATTTTGAATGAAAATAAGAGAAAAAATTAACTTTTCGTGTAGCGCATGTGGTGTATGAGGCACTGATATATTGAAAAATTTGGAGACAGTATAAATGATGAAAAGGTTGTAGATGAAATGATGGATCTGAATATTATAAGGTTCTTTAGTCTTGTGCAAATGAAATGCGCCAATCTGTAAGTTAAAAAACAATGTAATATACAGAAGTGCTAGGAGAGTAGAAGGAGAGGAATGATTAGAAAGGGTTAGATAGATGGGTGAAAGACTTATTGTTTGGAAGTAGTTCGTGAGTGTGGGAAAGATACGGGGTTTAACTGCAGAGGGAGTTAACACTTCAACATGGTAATGGCTCGTGGATCCATAGGGTCCACTTATGACGAAAAATGGATAAGTGTTTTATATGTGTATATATGTATATATTTATACATACATAATGTAATATTGATTTATTATATATATATATATATATATATATATATATATATATATATATATATATATATATCTATATATAAATATATATATAATATATATATATAATATATGTATATATAATATATATATATATATATATATATATATATATATATATATATATACACACATACAGGTATATATATATATATATATATATATATATATATATATATGTATATACATATATATATATATATATATATATATATATATATATATATATATATATATGAGAAAATTAGTGTTTTATTAAATGTACCATTATGTATGGTGCGTTCTTTTTCTTTCTTTATAAATAACTATTAATCACAAGGTCGTTTCTACCATGAATTGTCTTACGTAGTGTAACGAGCATTATGCCTTTTAACATCTCTAATAATCATTGCAGTGCTTTCACTTCATGGCCTTTGTCAAAGATGGTATGATTAAAGCCTTTGTCTTGATTGCGTATCTCAAGAAGGTAAGCTACTTAACTATATCGGTTCTGTTTGTCTCAAATCCAGCCTGTCAAATGTAAGTTCAATCATCTTGAGGCTGATTATCCCAAGAAGGAATCATCCAGCTACCAGATCACATGAGAACTTAACAGATGGATGTTTTCAATGTAGAAGCTGAACATTTGCAAATGTGATTAACGTCCTACTCATTCAATAATATATATATATATATATATATATATATATATATATATCCAAAGAGTTTTCTAATATTATTCTTTCAAATGATATTCAATGAGGGGTTTACTGTTTTAGTTTTAGATCCAACTGTGCAGTCTAAAATTCATCACTAATGATCACCCAAAAATAGAAAATTTTCATGATTTCCTCAGATACCCATATATATATATATATATATATATATATATATATATATATATATATATATATATATATATATATATACTGTATGTGTGTGCATTGGTTTGTATATTCATAACAATGTGTAAATATGCATACAACTGTAAAAGGTACGGAAAGAAACAAATTTCTGACTAAAATATTAATCCACTATAATTTGTCTCGATATGTAATTAATTTTGCTCAGTATGATCTGTAAGGGAGGACATCACAGGGACCTTCATAAGACCTTAGCAAATAACATAGTTATGTTGCAAATAGAAATATCTGAATATAGGTTACATTTTCTATAAATTGATTTTTTCAGTTAGTCATTGTTTACTTTGTATCATATATGTTATTTTTCCTCTTAATATTTTATGTTCTACTTTTTATTCATAAAAAGATTGTAATTTAACTTTTTTATTACTTTTATTTTGTATCGTTGTAGTTACTGTTGGTTGTGATGGTGGTGGTGGTTTTGTGGTTGACAATGTTGTTGTTTTTGTATGTTGTTATAGTGGTTGTTAATTCTGTTCATCTTTCTTTTGTTATTATTATTATTATTATTATTATTATTATTATTATTATTATTATTATTATTATTATTAGCCAAGCTATAACCCTAGTTGGAAAAGCAAGATGCTATATTTTAAAAACATTAACAACATTAAAACATATTTGATATTTAAACTATAAAAGGACTTATGTAAGCCCGTTCAACATAAAAACATTTGCTGCGAGTTTGAACTTTTGAAGTTTCCACTGATTCAACTACCCGATTAGGAAGATCATTCCACAACTTGGTCACAGCTGGAATAAAACTTCTTGAGTACGGTGTAGTATTGAGTCTCAAGATGGAGGACTGAATATTAGAATTAACTGCATGCCTAGTATTACGAACAGGATGTAACTGTCCGGGAAGATCAGAATGTGAAGGATGGTCAGAATTATGAAAAATTTTATGCAACATGCATAATGAACTAATTGAACGACGGTGCCAGAGATTAATATGTAGATCAGGAATAAGAAATTTAATAGACCGTAAGATGAAAATCAGCAGCTCAAGACCAGACAGGAAAATAATACTCGAAACAAGGTAAAATGAAAGAATTAAAACACTTCTTCAGAATAGATTGATCACCAAAAATCTTGAAAGGCTTTTTCAATAAGCTAATTTTTTGTGCAATTGAAGGAGACACATACCTTAATGTGTTTCTCAGAAGTAATTTTTCTGTCGAGAATCACAGCTAAAATTTTAAAATAGTCATACAAAGTTAACGAAACGTTATCAATGCTGAGATCAGTATGTTGAGGAGCTACGATCCTTGACCTACTTACAATCATATTTTGAGTTCTGTTAGGATTCAACTTCATACCCCATAATTTGCACCATGCACTAATTTTAGCAAAATCTCTATTACGGGATTCAGCAACCCCAAATCTACATTCAGGAGATGGAATTGATGCATAGAGAGTAGCATCATCTGCATATGCAACAAACTTGTTTTCTATACCAAACCACATGTCATGTGTATATAGTATGAAAAGTAATGGGCCTAGAACAATACCCTAAGGAACACCAGATATCACATTCCTATACTTACTATGGTGACCATCAACAACAACTCTTTGCGATCTATTAAAAATTCAATAATAATGCTAAGAAACGACTCACCCACTCCCAACTGTTTGAGTTTGAAAACAAGGGCCTCATGATTGACACGGTCAAAGGCAGCACTAAAATCAAGGCTAATCATACGAACTTCCTGACCACAATCAAGGAATTTCTGTACAGCATTGGAAATTGTCAGAAGGGCATCACGTGCTCCAAAGCCTTTACGAAAACCAAATTGCAAACTAGGGAACAGATGATTTCCTTCAGCACACCTATTAAGACGTTTTGCCAAAAGACGTTGAAAAACTTTAGATAATATGGGAGTTATGGAAACTGGACGGTAATCAGTTGGACTTGAGCTACCACAAACACATTTACATAGAGGAGTAACATTACCAATTCTCGAACAAGTGCTTAAAGTTCCTCTTCTTGCTAACTTGCGTAATATAACAGACAACTAAGAAATCTGCAGTCTTTATAAAAAACAAAGAAAAAATACCATTTGGATCTACACCTCCATAAGCATCAAGGTCCATCAACGGAGCTTTAATTTCACCTGATCGAAAAGCTAAATTAGTTAGTTTAGCCTCAGGAAAATAGGAATGAGGAAGTTTGAGTTTCTTCTTATTATTATTATTATTATTTTCATTTTTATTATTATTAATATTATTATTATTATTATTATTATTATTATTATTATTATTATTATTATTTCTCTTGGTTTCATAATATCCTTCTCCTTCCAACTCGTCTTACAAAGAAGATCAAGAAAGATTTATGTAGCCGAAGCCAGTCCGGATCGCATTACTTCTCTTCCTTCAAAATGTTATTTGTGTGCATTCATCTATATCAAACGATAAACCGAGACCCATTCATCTTAATTATATGAGACGGGGGACTTTCTTTCGCCTACGATCCTGTGGCCGCTTTGCCTCTCGTTGGCATAATTACTTCAAGGTTTATAGGCCTTCTTCATTAAAGGGGTGTATTTAAAGGTTCGCTGCCGGAATGCAGGCCTATTTAATTTAGTACATTAAGAGAAATAGGTATTGGATTAACTTGATTTGAAAAGTAATTGTCATTCTTTTCTCCATGCTCGAGTTAGTTTTATTCGAAGGTTAATTCTAGAATGCAAGTCAGTGAATTTAGAAATATATGCGGAAAAAATTAAGGGTCGATATGCTATGATGTTATTGAGAATCAAATAATGAAATATTCCTTTCTTAGGAAATTTCTATTAATTCATAGAGTAATTTTCTCACCGTAATTTCCTGACCTTTGTATTAAAAAAAGAAATAACTGATGTCATTAATTTTTAGTTTCACTTGGTATCTGCCGGTGCGGAGTTTCAGCCTTTTATTAGGTTGTCACATAACCAGGAGTAACCTTATGAGGGATTTTCAATTTATAAGATGGAACGAAAGTGATATAAAACGAATTTTCTTGCATGATGGAAATTGTTTGTGGAATGAAGGATTAATAGTTTTGCAGATTCATTGTAGGAATTGTAAATTTGCGAATGCTGTTTGATATGAACAGTGATTGATAATGGCGTTTTAACGACATGTATGAAGTTCTATTGGTATTCAAGACTTAATAAACTCACAAATGGAGATCCAGGCTCACATTTTAACAGTCTTCTTTTAGACCTTTGGTAGTCTGAAGTAGTTAATCTTGACATTTACAAGTCCTTCAACGTGACTCGGATTTGATTATTCTAACTTTTTACGTGAATAATGCTGCATAGCTGAAAAGTGATGGGACTTTCAACATAGTATCTTTTATTGACGGGAAAAATATGTTATTTCTCTCCTCTTATTTTATTTTTATCTGATTTGTTTATCGGACTGTCTCCTGTGTCATCCACGCGAAGATTTTGTTTCCTTTGCATTTTCACATCATGATTTTAGCAAACTAGACTACTTATCAGAGCCAGTGAGGTAGTGCCACATCGTCCCACCATTTTCCTTTAAATCTTCTCTAGCTAAACTCGCGTTCTAATGCTTCCCTCAAAATTCAGCTCCACTAATAATGTAATCTTTTCATTTTTACCATGAGGTTCGGCCTGTAAATATCCTATGAATCACATATCGTCTTAGCGTATTAAAGATGTATTTATTCTTTTAAGAAATGCATTAGATATTGTAGATTTGTCGAGACATCCGATGTAGTGCGAGTCATTCATTGAGGAGAATTCGTAGCAGCTCTTGTCAGGTCGAACTTTACTCAGATAGAAAATTATGTTAGTGGATGTGTGGAATCAGGTCAATAGAAATAGCACAATTAGTCCATAAAGATGAGATGATCTTTGTTAAAATCTAATTACTTCTGAAAAGAAATAAGAAAGGAACAGACTGAAAAAATTAAGGCTAAATACAGTCGAGGACGTATAAAGTGGGAGACGGAAAGGTAGTTACTGTTATTATTATTGTGTAACGAAGAGAAAGACTATTGCTTATGACGGGTTTAATGTATCATAGACTGACACAATCGTGGATATCTTTCTCAAAAATCTCCCAGCACATAGACCTAAAAAAGGGGGTTGGGGGTGTGTGTTGTGGGCGTGAGGAAGTCGCAGAAGAAAAGATAGGCGGAGCAGGGGCTATGAAGAAGGGTTATCAATCTTTCAACTTTGTTCCCACCTTCTAATAAACTACCAGACGTGACCAAAATAATCTGCTATGGGCATCAAATTAAACCCCCATTAGTGACTAGGACCACACTGAGTTGGATCAGGTGGTTATGATTAACAAATGTTTTCATGAATTAGTTTTTACTCTCTCTCTCTCTCTCTCTCTCTCTCTCTCTCTCTCTCTCTCTCTCTCTCTCTCTCTCTCTCTCTCATATATATATATATATATATATATATATGTGTGTGTGTGTGTGTGTGTGTGTGTGTGTGTGTGTGTGAAGGAAGAGACAAGAAAAACTCATAAATTACGTGAATGACAAACTATTAAGATTACAAAGACTTTTATATCAAGAGGGTTTGAGAGTTAAATTGTAGTCAGTTGTATTATGATTCTTTCTTTGTGTTCCATCTGGCGATGCTTAGCGGCACGTGACCATAAACCTGAGTAAAGAAATTACATTTTGACCTTTGGATGTTCAAGTTATATTGTTCGATTTCAGTGTAATTATTTTTTTCATTTAGTTCTTATAATAATATATCTGTCACCGAATAGGTTTTTTGTAGTTATATGAACGAATGCTCCATTGGATTTTTGTTGAAAACAGTTTCATTTAGATGTATCTCTTGGACTGTTGAGGTAAATATACCAAAATTGTATATATCAGTATTTTAGGATTAATGAATATCTGAAAATTAATTTTACTTTCATGGTAAATCTATAGACGAACTTATGAATCCCTAAGGTCCTAAATATACTAAAGTTTGAAGGAGAATGAATTTTAAAAAGACAATATTTCACCAGATCACCGTTGCATTGATCAATAACTTTCATAATTTTCTTTCTGAGATCTTGTCCTATACGGGAATATACGACATAGCCACATAAAGGGATGTGTGGTTGTGAATTATTGTATACACGCAAAGCCACTTGGTTCCTCTTTGATTTAGCTGTTAAAATTCAAATTTCTAAGTGACTGTTGTCTAATATTTTCGCCTCAATCAACTGTTGTTAGGGAAAATATCACTCCCACTCTATTCCGGTTTCCCCTTTGGAGTGAATGACACCAAAAATGTTCGACCTTTTGGTTTCTCAGCTAATCTTTAAGGGTGAAGTAACTAGATGTTTTTATTTTTGATACATGTATATATATATATATATATATATATATATATATATATATATATATATGTATATATATATATATGTATGTATATATATATATATTTATATCTATATATATATATTTATATATATATATATATTTACATATATATATATATATTTATATACATATATATATATATATATATATATATATATATATATATATATATATATATATATATATATATATATATATATATATATATATATATATATACTGTATATATTATATTTCTTTTGTATTAGTGTATTGGCTCAGGGATGTGGCGATCCCACATCTTACATATGGAAGGGGCAACCAGCCTATGATGGGTGTGTGCTACAACCCTTAGCTCATTCCGCTATGTTATTTTATCACTTTACACTCTAGAATCTAGACTGTGGTTCCCAAACTGGGGGCTGCTTTCCCCTGGCGGCCGTGTAATAAATATAAGGGGAGGGGACGTGAGGCCATCTACCAAATATGGCTATTTTCCATGTAAACTATATATGATAAATTACACATACATTTTAAGAGTGGGCTTATGTAACTCGTGGTAAGAATGAACGTCACTTGATGGTATACATATCTGAGAACTGATTTTGTGAAAAAGAAACATCATCATCCATCTCGCTCGTAACTAAAAGATTTCAGCTTTCACTTCTTTTACCAAGTATTTAGTATCGAGAAACTGGATTTTTTTTTTTTAGTAGTTGTGTTGCAGTTATAAGTTCCCTTTTATTATTTTTTTTTTTGTATAGTAATTTGACCATGTATGTGCATGAACATGCAATACTTACTGCTGCATAATAAATGTTTTATGCTCTTACAAAGTTCTTCCATGTGTACCAGTCAGGGATTTATCTTATATGAAAGATCTAGAAATGATAAAATGAAACTATATGAAATATTATGAATTATTAGTATTACATCATACTTGTATTTTACATATGATTGTTTAATGGGGTGTTTTGAGGAGTTTTTAGAAGTTAAGGGGGCCTCAAGTTGAAAAGTTTGGGAACCCTTGCTCTAGACTAAGCTTCCACCCTTCACTACAGTTCGGTCAGTTGTAAATGGACACCAGTGTCATGTGGCCTAGCAAAATCTAACTTGGCGCTTGCCCTCCTTTATTTACAGAATTCTGAGATACCGCAAAGCTCTTCCTTTTTTACGCCTTCCCTCTAAAGGGGAAAAGTTTATAAGTATATTTATACTTATTGGTATATTTTGGATAATATAAAACCACTCACTTATATACACCTAATTAATTTGTATACGACTCTCCCTCATTAAGGATATTCGCTCGCAGATTTCCGTTTCCTGGAAGCATTTTAGGAACCGTGTAAACAGATTTAAGATTTAAAGGCTTCTCTTGAATGACAGAGGCTAGGAACAATGGCATTGCCATAGCAAGTAGGAGAATGCCCTAGTGACTGACCATACACACTTATGATCAGCGCCTAATCCCCGTCTCCACCCAATCTAGCTCCATGGAGGGCCAGGCAATGCCTGCTGATGGCTCGTCAGGTAGACCTAGAGCCCCCCCTAACCCCCTATCCTTAGTTCACAAGGATGGTGAGGTTGCAGACACTTACGGAACTAACGAGTTTGAGAGGGACTCGAACCCCAGTCTGGCGATCGCCATGCAGGGACGCTACCAATAGGCCACAAGAACAGTTTTGTTGCTGTACCCATCCAGTTACTGTGACTCCGGAAATTCATGTTATCCTTAACTATGAGGCATAGCAAGGAATTATCATCAATATTACCTCAACACTCAAAATGCAATTAATTTTTTAAAATTTTTATTTTATTAGGACCTTTAGAATTCATGACATATGGTGCCATATATCTGTTTCATAAGTCCTGTATGTTGTCTAAAATATATGGGTACTATGTAGATATTGTCAAAGATATAGATTTTTATTCTCTCTCTCTCTCTCTCTCTCTCTCTCTCTCTCTCTCTCTCTCTCTCTCTCTCTCTCTCTCTCTCTCTCTCGTATACATATACATTATATATATAAATGTATATATATATGCATATATATATATATATATATATATATATATATATATATATATATATATATGAATAGACGACATTGAGTAGCGTGACTATACAAATTATCATCGGTTAGTGCATTTCCATTTAAACTATTGTTTGCAAATTTTTATAAGCATAATAAATAACGTGATTGAAGTGCTGAGAAAAGCGTAATAAGGCACCTACAACGTCATTGCTTTGTGTGATTTTTAATTCGAGTCGATACTCGTTACGGATTTGCTGAGTTCTGAGAAGAATCTTACCCCATATTTCTCGCCCAATTAGAAGAGAGCTCAGTATCCCATTAACCCTTTTCTAATCAGATATTCTTCGTCTCTCGGCTTGCAATTAATTGGATTTTACATGGAACAGATGAGTTTTTATTCGTCTAATTGGCTGAAATAACTAACCCATAGCGTTCGACGATATGATGCGCCGTGACGTGTTGCCGTATAGAATCTGTTTACGGCAATCAATTAATTAACGGTATCATGTGACATCTTTTGTTGCGTTTCCTGACCAACGATCTTTTTTTATCGCGTAGAAGAATCTGCCGATGTCATTTACATTAACACAGTGTTAAGCAAAATTTTCTCTTTGAATCTGGGTGATTTAAAAGATAACTCCCCTCTCCTCCCCTCTCCTACACCCCAGCTAATTCCCCCTTCTATTTAAACGCATTAAGGGTTTCCATAATAAGTATTTGTTTTTAATTGTAGGTTCAGATTATTAGGTTGGCCGGGTGAGACTTTTAAAAAGAAGATAACTCCCGTTTTCTTTCCATATAGCGGTGTCTAAGGAGAAACTGTACTATTTTTAATTAAACTGCTAAATTGCAAGTTCTTCATTGGAGGCTTTTTTGAGCTTAATGAACCGATTAATATTCTTCTAGGCAGAGATGCGGAGCCACAATCGCGTCCCCAATCCAGTAATGATTATAAGAGAGGAACAACTCATTAACATTACTGCCCCATGGATCCCTTTGAGAGATATTGGAGTGTCAAAAGACCGTCGATCCTCGAGGTGGGAGGGGTAGTGGGCGTGTTTTCATCAGGATGGGCGGTGTTGGGTGTCCACAGATACCATCGGGCGGGAAGCATTTCTACGCCCACCAATCTACTTGTAATTAAAAGACCTCAAATTTGCTGGCGGCAAATGGAGGAAGAAGGAAAGGTACTTATGTACGATATCTTGCTAACCTGGTGTGATGCCCGATGAGCAATAACTCACAGACGATTACGCACTTGCTTGATCTGATTAGAATACCTTTTATCATTTCTTGGTTATAATACCGTAGATAGGACTCTTATCAAGATCTATTTATTAAAGTACTAATTTTATTATCATGTATTTAAGAAATAAACCAAAATTTGTATGACTTTGCAGCACCGAGAATAAGCAAGAGAAGGTCTTTTGAAACTACCGAAGAATATATCCATCTTCGTTCTCGTGAAATAATTTTGATGTTTTGGGGGGTAATTTTTCATGTATTACAGGCGATGCTCGAGATTTTACACGATAAGTTTAGATGGCGTTGCACGATGCCTCACTTTGCAGTGAAGATACGGCATTATGATCGTCGGCGGAGAAGCTCATATTACTCCGTCACGACTTCGAAACTTTATCCTGAACCGGAGGACTTGAAATTCCCATTTTAGTGAAGTCTTTAAATTCCCGAGATCACACTGTAAACCGCAAAGCTAATTGCACCAATCACAGAAGGCGTTCGAAGGCATTTGTAAGTATGAATTCTAAGAGGACGAGTTCCACCTCCTCAACCCGAATACCTTTCTTATCCCAGTAATTAAGGTAATATAATTACGCAAGGACATATTTAAGAAAATTCATCTTAACATATTAAATTCCTTATGCAATATCAAACCAGTACAATTACATATTGTTAGATATGAGATAATTAGACATATCAATCTGAAAGGCCTATCGGACTGACGTTTGATCTGCTTAATAAAGTTACAAGGTCAGACCAGTTAAATTTCATTATTTGTAGATTTCCAGACAAGAGACGCACACTCCTCCTTTTTGTTGAAGAGAGAAGATATTTATGTAAATTGAGCAATCACTATGAACTAGGTAATGATTCCAAATGTGATGATTATGTGAATACTTTAGGTGGATTTTTATCCATCAAAATTGACGGAGAAAAAGATTTTTAGTTGTATAAAGCAACAAACAAATAAATACAAAAACCTGATGTTAATCAAGTGCATTCTGTATTTTATTTATTCACTAATGGTAATTAATCCGGCTTTTTATGATCTCAGAGAATTTTTTTGATTCACTAATGGTAAAAATGCGTCTTTTTATAATCTCAGGTGCTCAACACAAACAAAGACAAACTTCATAGCTTACCGAACGATAGGATTAAACAGGTGATCTACCAAAGAATGCAACAGAATATCTGTGGCCTCCATTAAATTCGTAATTTTGTGAGACGTCTCGTGCATTTTGCTGCAGCCTAATGGCTGTATTTGCTGGGTGGAGACTTGGTTTTAACTGTTCGTAAACACCAGGTTGGAACTCTCTTTAGATTTTTATCTTTCTATATATTGCTTACTTTGGATTTTACATTGGTCGTAATTACTTTGATTTAGTTGTGTCCTCTTGACCTCCGTTTAATGTTTAGTTGCGTTTATATATTCATTCTCTCTCTCTCTCTCTCTCTCTCTCTCTCTCTCTCTCTCTCTCTCTCTCTCTCTCTCTCTCTCTATATATATATATATATATATATACACACACACACACACACACACACACATATATATATATATATATATATATATATATAAATTCAATTGAAAACGAATCTCTTATCTTTTGAATTCTTATTGATTTTGAATAAAAATCTTCGATAAGTGTGCAGCATTACGAGAAGTTTTCAGAATTGAATACTCTTGAAAATTTTATAAAAACCGATTGTTCTACGAGTCACTATATTGGTTTAATAGTTTAGTCATTTGGCTATGTTATTAAAGTAGTATTTTATTTCCTTCTTGATTGTAGACAGGCTTATGATGAAATGTGCGTGCTTGCTTGCGTATCTGCGTATGTTTGTTTTCGAGTAAGGATGTGCAGCCAAATATTGGAACAATTTTGAAAATTTCAATATTCGTTTGGATAGAATCAAATAGATATTATCTCTTCTCTCTCTGTTCTTATCCATCTTCTAAATTTATATTTTGTCTTCAATCGTTATCAGAAAGTAACATTGAATAAAGATAGGATAAATGCTGGTTATAACAACATGATCAAGACTCCGAAAACATGATTACTCTCTAATATAACTCGGAATCTAAAGAAGTCGTTCTATTAGATAACCCTCATCAGAGATATAGAGATCCCACACCACGAATCTCTCCCAGGGATGTTTTCCAAAAACCATTTCCCAGCCCCAACGAGAACAAGGTCTGGGGCTCTCTCCTTCTACATCTACTGGCGTTGCGTGGGTGTGAGATGAGATGGGCGGATCGTAATTTAGGAGAGGGGCGGGACATAATTTGCAGAGGGGGAGGGGTCAACCTGCCCTTCGCATAATTGAACTAATTGGGATGTGCGAAGCCAGTGAGGGTTAGGTTGTGTTTCCTCAAAATACTTCTTATGATTATTTCACAGTGTAGAAATATGTTATCTCTATTACTTTTTTGCTATGTGATTTAAAAAGAATTGTGTATACAGTTTTTGCGGTTTCCATTTTTCATGTCGATAGATTGAGAATGAAATCGTTGACTATTAATGTGATGTCTCTTTTTATTGCATTAAATGAACTAAAAATTTATATATATATATATATATATATATATATATATACATATATATATATATATATATATATATATATATATATATATATATATATATATATATATTTATATATATATATATATGTATGTATATAGTATTTATTTATTTATTTATTTATTTGTAAAATATTCTTTAGCTCTACGGTAACATATATGATGCTATCACTAGAGAAAGCTTATAGAATTTTATAGTTTTGCTCTTATGTTGAATTATTTTTGACTATTCTGATGTTTGCTCCCGAATGCAGGAAGACATCACTTACTCCCAAGCTCGTCGTGGAATAGCTCAGATGCGTGAAGCATGCACAAGGAATGGTAACATCTCTTGATGCTGTAGTCATATATCTCGTCATGATGATACATAATCTTAGCATGTACTATGATGGTTACTTCAATAAATCTACCAATGGCATTCCAATAATACATAAGAAAATACGAGGAACACTTGGCTACTTTAATCAGTCTTTATATACTCTTTAATATATTGCTTCACTATAATAAGAAAATACATTTTTTTGCGTTCTATTTTAATTTGATTATCCGAACGTCTAAATTCCCATTTTCATATAACTTTCTTTTAAAGAAAAGTTTAGTTCTCTCTCTCTCTCTCTCTCTCTCTCTCTCTCTCTCTCTCTCTCTCTCTCTCTCTCTCTCTCTCTCTCTCTCTCTATATATATATATATATATGTGTGTATATATATTTATATATATGTATATATATATGTATATATATGTATATATATGTACTAATATATATATATATATATATATATATATGTGTGTGTGTGTATATATATTTATATATATGTGTATATATATATATATATATATATATATATATATATGTACTAATATATATATATATATGAATATATATATACATACACACACACACACACACACACATATATATATATATATATATATATATATATATATATATATATATACTGTATATATATACATATCTGTGTGTGTGTTCTATACACACAGATATTTATACATATATGTATATATATGTGTGTATGTATATATATATATATATATATATATATATATATATATATATATGCGTGTTTACTATACATATAGATATTTATACATATGTGTGTGTATATATATATATATAGATATATATATATATGTGTGTGTGTGTGTGTGTGCGTGCGTAAACATTTACGTGTTTCTTGTATAAATTGATAAATATTTGACCTAACCTTTCATCAAATTATACCTTCATATACTTCCTGTCAAAGAAATTTATTCTACTTCAGACATCATTCTCCGATATATATATATATATATATATATATATATGACATCATATGTCGTTTGATATGACCGTTTGGAGCCCATCACAAGGATAAAAAATAAGGATATTTATCGAAGGACTTTGGATTTCGAGGAAGGAAAATTAATTCTTAGCTTAAAAGATCTACTGATATTATTGAGAAATCTTCATGGATCTTTGAACAATCAGATTAAAAATAGATATCTATAAATTGGATTTAAATTTGATAATAAGATTAGCATTTTTTTTTGTTTTGGGGATTATCAGTGCTATTTGTTATGACGGATTGTTCGATAGATTTTAGAATGAAGTTTTGAAGTCGGGAGGAAATATATTTAGCGTCATAGAAAAAGAAAATGAAAGCGAGAAAGATTGGAATAAAGGAGAGATGACTAAGAGTAATGGGGTTGCGTGGCAACAGTGCTTTGGGAATGGTTCGGAGGTGTTGATTTGAAGCTCAGGAGAAAGAAAAATGACCGTAAATTTCTTGAAAAATAATTGCTTAGAATTGCGTGAAATTATTTTTACAAGGTTAAGAATATGCACGGAGAATAGGAAACTGTTACTTATGTAGCGAAATATTTTAATAGAAAGTTTCTTTGATAAAATTATCCAGTGGATTCATGAAGATAGTACCTTTTTGTATGTTTTATATGAAAGAGAGAGATTTGATTATTGTCAATATTTTGTTTAGACTAGAAATCATTCGGGCAAAGCCGTAAAAGAAAGGAAACTATTTTCGTTATATTTTATAAATTTAGCATATCTGCATAGGTTAATTCTTGTGTTTCTGTACTTTTAAAATAAAATTCTATTTTATTCAGAGGTGTAATTGATAATTAATGGAACTTTCATGTTGGTATAACGAAATTAGAACTATTATCAGTATTACCATTAAGGATACTACCCTTTTTTCCAACCTCGATTAAACTATGTTTCAAATATGTTTTCCCACTAGTGAAAAGTAAATGATTCCTTTTATCGTCCATGAGGAGCTTCGAAAAATTATGGTTATTTTGGATTTTTTTTTTTTTTTTGGGGGGGGGGGCAACAAAATCCCCTTAAATCATCTTCTCTTGTGGTATCCAAAGCATTGTTATTTATGCAAAAGTTCTCTTTTATTATTGTTATTATTATTATTATTATTATTATTATTATTATTATTATTATTATTATTATTATTATTATTATTATTATATTATTGTTATTAGCTAAGCTACAACCCTAGTTGGAAGAGCGGGATGCCACAAGTACTATAAGAGCTCCAACAAGGAAAATAACCCAGTGAGGAAAGGAAATATGGAAACATAAAATAGTGTGCTTGAGTGTACAGTCAAGTAAGAGAACTCGAACGCAAGACAGTGGACGACCATGATATAGAGGCTATGGCAGTACACAAGAATAGAGAACAATGGTTTTATTTTGTGTGTCTCCCTAAAAGAACTACTTACCATTCCTAAGATTCTCTTCTATCCCTACCAAGTGGAAGGTAGCCTACATTACTCCTCCTCTTTCAAGTCCGCTCATGAAAGGCAGGGCCAAGGGACAACGACATTGCCCTATCGAGTAGGACAATGAACTAGAGACTGACTAAATGATCAGTGCCCTAGCCCCCTCTCCACCCAAGCTAGGACCGAGGAGGGCCAGGCAATGGCTGCTGATGACTCACCTGATAGTTCTATAGGCTCTTCCAAACCCCCCGCCCCTTCAATTTTTAGCTCACAAGGATGGTGAGGTTACAGGGACCAAAGAAACCAACGAGTTTGAGCGGGACTCGAACCACAGTCTGGCGTTCACCAGTCAGGGACGTTAGCACATCGACCACCAGAACACTATGGGTATGCAGCTGGCATGTTACTGTATGTTTATTAATTCTTCAAATTATGATCAGCGCGTCTCCTGGATACTTTAATCTTTGTCATAAAATGCTTAAGTATAAATCATAAGGTTATTTCCATTATAAGTAATTTTCATTCTGATTGTCGGTTTCATGACCAACAAGTAGAAAGAGCAATCAGAAATTTCAGACCTCCGCCAATGAAGATTCTGAACATTTTACTCAAGTCTATGGACCAAGCCTTCCCTTTTTCAAATGTTGACCTCAAATGAATCTACTGTATAATAATTGGAACTTGAAAAGCACTCTGAGAGTGCAGACCTCAACCACAGCAGCTTATTTCTTGAAATCAGCTTGCCTTTCCCAGAATCAGTTTAGACCGTAGGCATATTTGAAGTCTGTGTGAAACCATGCACAAACATGGGGTTAAAGTTAGGGTTAATTCGGTTGACCTTTTATTTGACCTTGACCTTGACCTTTGACCTAGGACTTTCAAAATTGAGTCACTTCTACGGCTCAACATGAAAAATGATCCCTGAAAGTTTCACTACTCTGAGTAAAATTGTGGCCAGGAAGTTGTTCATAAACAAACAGACAAACAGAGACCAAAACATAACCTCCTCCCAATTTCGTTGGTGGAGGTACAGAAAAGCATCTGCGAGTGCAGACCTCCGTCACGGCAGCTTATATCTCGGAACCAGGTTGTCTTTCCCAAAATTAATTTAGAGTCCCGTAGGCATATTTGAAGTCTGTGTGACAAGCATGTGCGAGTTAAGGTTAGGGTTAATTCAGTCGATCTTTTGCTTGACCTTGACCTTTGACCTAGGACTTTCAAAATTGAATCACATCCACGTCTCAACATAACAATTAATCCTTGAAAGTTTCACTACTCTGTGAGTAAAATTCTGGCCAGGAAGTTGTTCACAAATAAACAAACAAACCGGCAAACAGACAAACAGGGGCGAAAACATAACCTCCTTCCAACTTTTCGTTGGCGTAGGTAATAATAACCAGAATTACGTTCTCGATCTGGATCACCTTCAAAGTTAATTGGGTTCTTCTGGAGCATAATGCCTATCTGTTGTTAAAATTTGATAAAATCCAACAAGAAGTTCTGACATAATCCTGCTAACAAACAAACAAAAATAAATAAATAAACACAGGTCATTTTGAACCTCCTTGGCAGAAGTAATGAGGCACATTGTAGCCAGGGGTTGTAACCATGTTTTAAAGCACCTGACTACAAAATTTGGAACCATTCTCTCTCTCTCTCTCTCTCTCTCTCTCTCTCTCTCTCTCTCTCTCTCTCTCTCTCTCTCTCTCTCTCTCTCGCTGTAAGGGCCTGTGATCCTTGGAAGTAAAACCCAAGTGAGATGTAATAAGAAGTATCCTCCTTTAAAGCGGACCAACAAGAAATTTATCGCCTATTAGATCCTCAGCAACATTATCGACGACTCAACGCCTATTCGGTGCACATTACCCATTCCATCCCCCGTCCCCCCTGAGCCCGCTTTCTTCAAAAGAAATTATATTCCTTCTTAAGATTGAGCCAAAAGCAGCCATAAACCCAAGACAATTTGTTCGGGGCTACTTGTAACAAAAAGAAGATATTTGTAAGCTTGAGTTAAAGATGGCACGATGTAGCCTCCGCCCTCTAAGAGTCAAGAGGGTATTGGAATGAATATATATAATAGTCCATAAAACCTTCGGAAATTGGCACTGTGACCTTCCAAAGTACCTGGGCAAAAAGGATAACCACTAACGCCTCTCTCTCTCTCTCTCTCTCTCTCTCTCTCTCTCTCTCTCTCTCTCTCTCTCTCTCTCTCTCTCTCTCTCTCGTTTATGTGTGTTTTTGTCTGCATGTGATATATTTATGAAGTATAGTGATCATATTTACATTGCAAAAATATATAACGCCTCATCTTTCCTCTACAACGATGGGACCCTATGAAATTTCATTATAAGTTACCAAAACCCTCCTATCTCTCTCTCTCTCTCTCTCTCTCTCTCTCTCTCTCTCTCTCTCTCTCTCTCTCTCTCATGTTGCTACAGAGACTACTAAAGCTGCTACGATAGCATCAAAGTCATGAAGACGTATTCGTTGAAGCCCTCACTAGTTTTGCTCTGCACATTTTGCGTTGATTTATCATATATTTCTTAATTTTGGGACGACTGCAATTCACAACCTAAGCTCTTCATTTTAATGTTAATATGTCATTATTAGATTCTACTGTTATATATATTATATTCTTTTTTTTTAATCTCATACGCGTATATAATTCATTTCAATATATTCTTTTAGATTTGATACTTTTTAAATGAAACATAGGAATATTTTTTTTTTAATTTGCTGATAGTTAGAATGATTTTCTAAAGACTGTTGATCTTTTAATTGACGTAATTTAAGTTTTAAGTGCCATTTGTTATTTTGCTGTATTTTATGAAAACAGAGTTTGAACGTCTTATAAGTAATGCAATTATTATTTATTAGAAACAGCGTTATCATAAAACATTTGTAGTCTCGATGTTTTTATCAGGCTGTTATTTAAATATCCAGGCTGATGGTAAGGAAAACCTTATGCCCTTTTCGAAAACCCCGGTTAAAGTAAGAAATGGACGGAGAGAAATGCACTGCTATTATCGAAGAACGGAATAGGGCATTTGATTCTAAATATGTTTTAGCTCAATTTTTGTATGTTTATTGTGCATGTTTCTTGAAAACATTCTTATAAGACTAAACTTGTTGTTGATTTAAACATAGCCACATTATTGTACACACACACAGACACACACTTATATCTGTATGTGTGTATATATAAAAACATATATGACATATTTAGAATTTAAGAATATATATATATATATATATATATATATATATATATATATATATATATATATATATATATATATATATATTATACACAATAGTGTACGCGACCCGTAAAATATCACGGCTAAATATTTAGATACACACATACACACAGATTCCACCCTTCCCATTCCCCCTCCTTTCCTAACTACAGCATGTCAGTTTGGGCAATTTGTGGGACATTGTGGTTTCCGAGTCTCTCTCTCTCTCTTCAGAGTATGAATATTTTCTCTCTCCTCCCTGTATGAGGGACGGGGAGCGACCGAGTAGTCGCACGTTTCGCAATGCCGCCGAGCGTGACAGGAAAGAAATAATATATACATCTATATATATATATATATATATATATATATATATATATATATATATGTACATATATATATATATATATATATATATATATATATATATATATATATATATATATATATATATATATATCTCGCTTTCTGAGTGGGGATACCTTACCGTGGTGAAAGGATATGTGTATCGCCATGATCAGCAAAGCTTTACTAGTCAGGGCCCCATGCTAGCTTGGTTTGCTTTGAGCGATCAGACAAAAATCTCCCACCATCACCATCCTCACTAGCCAGCGTGGTGATGAAAACTGGCCAAACCCCATATATGAAAAAAAGATCCGCCAGATTTAAACGTTTATCCAGAATCGAACTTGGTCTCAGAACTATAGATGTTGATTTCGAATGAAAGAGAAAGTTGAAGTTTTTGAGACAAACTGTTGAGTAGAGAAGCTGGGAGAAACAGAGGAAGCTGTATAATGGTTAGATTAGTTGAGAGGATGGATGAAATTGCTTTGAGTTGGTGTAGTCATATGGAAAGACTGGAGAAATATGATCAATTAAATTGAGCGTGTAATTCGGTTTGGTGGGGGCGATGAGAGGTAGACCTATAGGCTTACCAGGTGGTAAGAAAGAGGTTTTAGAACCGATGATCACAAATGTCCAGCGAATGAAGGGTTCCATGCAACAGGGGTTAGAAGCTTTTCTATTAAAGCTCTTGTGTATGTGCATGAATGAATAATGCAGTGGAGTTTTATCTACTATTATGTAGAGGAAGTTTAAATTGTGCCGTTGCGCTCTTGTTTTTTTTTTTTATGTATTTTTGTCGACGTTATTTACTATCTCTCCATATAAGATTCTGTTCTAGTGCTCCTGCCTTTATATGTGCGTGTGTGTGTGTGTGTGTGTTTGTTTTCTGCAAGATATCGCCTTTAATGTTTTAACTTTTGTAACTAATTATTGTATTTTCATTCTGAATATAAATATGAGTCTGCATTCCATGTATAGTCATACAACAATTCTCTAGTTTTTCATTTTTTTTCTTGCATTTATTTTTCATTAACATCTGTGGGATATCTTTTTCATTATTTGAATGGAAATATGAAATTTATTTATATTCATATGCATTTATTCATCTGTTGGTTTAATTATTTGTAGCTACATTTTGCATAAGGCAGTACATCGAATTCCATTTTCGAATTTCCTGGATATTCCCGATCAATTTCAAGGGCAGGTGAGGGAACAGAGGTTCCTTGCAAATCAGAAGTGTAACTCCAGCGTGGGAATGAGCGTTACCGAGGTCTATTGAAAATACAGATGCGTTTGGCAGTGAGCAATGATGCATGGAACATGGTATTCATGGCGTTTATTATTTTACTCAGCTTGGTTTTCTTTGCTTTTGCCACAGAGCTTACCTTTTACACCCAAAGTTTCATATGGTGTGAATAAAATACAAAAGAGCGATGCACACCTGTTGTGCCTCCGCCATTGCGCTGTTCATACTTAGTCTTACAGAATATGTATGTGCATGTTATCAATTTTTTTTTCCAACTGGAACTTGCGTCAGATTCTTCAGCAATTATTCTTATACTAGTGTACGCAACCCGTCAAATATGATGGCTAAATATTTAGATAGACATGCACGCACACGCAAACGCACTCCAGTCTCACCAAGGTATGACTACTCTACTTCCCCCTTACCCGAAGGATGAGGAGACCTGAGACTGACCTTAAATCTATCTATCTATCTATCTATACATATATATATATATATATATATATATATATATATATATATATATATATATATATATATATATATATATATATATATATAAAACTGGTTATTTACTCTTTATTATATAAGGAAATTAGAAAAAAATATGCGTGAATTTTTCTCTGGTCCTATTACCCATGTGTTGATCATATGTATTTAACACCTCCCCGACAAAGAATGGTCTTATGGCAATGATTTTAGAAGCATGAACTTATCCTTGTATGAAAACTGGACTCTTTTGTCTATTGAGAGTTTCTGTAGTGTTACCGTAGTTTCCAAATGTATAAACCCATTAGAATTCAATTCAGATATTCCAATATATTAGTATATAATTATGGCATCAGAAAAGGACTATATTTTTCCTTATGGGAAAAAAATCATAGAAGTATGATACACAATATACTCGACATGTGTTGAATATTTAAAAGTATTAACAGTCTATCGGAAATAATGCCACTATGGTATTTTGTTGGTAATGCATATTAAAGTAATTAGTATATTATAATAGAATAATAGAGCAAATGCATGGGAAAAAAAAAAAGAGCTGAAATATGTTATAATTTATTTGATAGACATTTGCAAAAAGTTTAGCTTAACAAAGAAACTTGCCTTAATCTAATGAGTCATATTATGTTGGCACAATTATGACGTAAATGGTTAAAGATGTTTTATCCTTCTTCATTTATTGCTTCTTACTATTCTCATTCTCCATTCGGGTCTAGATAGACACGGCTCCTGTAATCAGCGAGGCCAGAGCAGATCTGTAGGTCGTCATCCTTACTGCTTGAGGAAACACCTGCTATTGCTGTAAGGAATTTCTCCTTCCATTTTGTGGATGTGATTTAAATAAAAAATATTTCTTTGTACTCGTAGGTTTTCTTGGTAGAAGAGCCGTTTGATTATACATATCACATGGAATTTCAGTCCTTTAGCGATATGTTTTTTGTGGTATGAATCATTCTTGCTTTCCTTTGAGTGACTGATCCAGAGTTTTCAATTTTGTTCGTTTTAACGTAATTAATACTCTCTCTCTCTCTCTCTCTCTCTCTCTCTCTCTCTCTCTCTCTCTCTCTCTCTCTCTCTCTCTCTCTCTCTCTCTCGTTATATTCCCAGTCAAGTTCTACGCTGTTAAAACCCCGTAATTTTAATCGGAAATTCCCTGTGAAAATATACTGTTCTCAGCCGTATTTTGTAAAATACAGGCAACCGTAATTTTACCATACTTTGTTATGCATATTGTTGAAATTTTAGAAAACCATTGTTGCATTTCTATTAGTAAAGTAAATTGTTTGTATATGTTGATTATCCTGAGTATAAATAATAATGTGTTTATCAGTTTTACAAAACTGAAGGATAGATTATGAAAACAAGGGGTTCAAAACCTGGACTGCAGTGCAGTGAGCATTTCTGCAACAAAGCTGTTTCCTGTTTTGTGGTCGTACCTTTTTTCTAACTATTCTTAGCTGGTCCAGTGGTTTTGAGAGAACGTGTATGCTTCTTTTGAAGATACCTATCATGCACACTGTGTATAACCCATAATAAGAAAAGCAGTGATACACGGCCACATTGTTAAATGTCTTTTAGCAACTCGTCGTCAACCTTCGTAAGAACCAATTAATATTTTCTTCGTTATTTTTTATATATGGGTGGTTATTTGATTGGTGAACTAGTACGAATAAATTTGCAAATTTAGACTTTAATTTTAGATATAAGGCGTAAAATTTGGAAGCGGCAAGTTTCCATATACTGTATGTGAGAAAAGCACTGGTGTGTCAGCCCTAAAATGTCCACTATTATCCAAAGCAAATAAATGGGGGGAAGAAATAACGAAATAGAAGCTACTCCATCATGAGAGTCAACTTTTTCTATCTTTTGTTTATTTTCTCCACTATTTTATGATGAAAATGGAAGAAATTTTGGATGCCATGAAATGTTGACTTCATTATTTTCAGTAGCCTTTATTATAGACGAATAGTTTATTCATATATATCGTTGACAAAAATAAATTTGTATTTGATTGCTCATCATTTCCTTACGAACCCACACTGTTTTACATTTCAATATTCAAGACATTGTGATTACACCTTCCTCCTCTCTTCTCTTATGCTGATGCTTATTCTGGACGTATCGCTGACTTTTTCTCATTTTAAGGTTTGGGATAATTCTTTGTCTCCCATTTATAGCAATATCTGGGGAAAGTGCATGACTGGTGTTTGTTTTAATGAGTGGGAATGGTCACCCGTAATATGCACTCACTAATCAATTACTAACAAGTAATGGGAGGTAGACTTCAGACATTTTTTTTTTTTTTTACTGTGCAGCCATGACTAGTTCATTTCCTGCATATCCCATCTTTTGTTATTTCATATGTAGAAGGTAGATGTTCACGTTTTCTCTTCTTTTCAGTTATGAATTCGTAAAGATAAGACTTGTTGCTAAAATGGTCCTCCTTGATTAAAATTTTGTTTCTTGGTTAGTGTACTCAGTTCATGTGCATTTAGAAAATAATGGAATGAGCTATGCAGTTTGTATGAAATGAAGGTTTCCTTTTGAAATACTTAGGCAGAGGAAAATAGCAGTTTGAATCCATCAAGGTGATAAATCAGTTTGCATGAAATGTAGGTTTCCTTTTGAAATACTTAAGGCAGAAGAAAATAGCAGTTTGAATCCATCAAGGTGATAAATCCTTTGTTTATTTCATTCCTAATACGTCATCAAATTTCAAAATGATGAGTCGCTAATTGCATTCGAGCGATTGAGAGAGTACGTAATTAAAACGGGTCATTTGTGCAAGATATCATCATTGGAATTGATTAACAGACGGCGATTTATTATGTGAGACACCCGTTTCAAGGGTAATATATTCTGAAACATAATTAATATTCATTCTTCAATGTGCATTTTATTAAGCCTATTAAGAGATTCGTCTATATAACTAGAGCTCAATGACTATTTTGGATTTGGACTTAAACCAGTTAAATCTGAATTGAATGGTAAATAATCAATATTTTTATTCGGGTACTTTGTTATGAAGGGCAGTGGCTTTAATTATTCATTATTTCCCCTGAATAGCCATTTGTAGAAATTTGCTTCAAGATCCAATTGTTTAAGTTAGGGACATTTGATACTTCCGAAAAGAAATTAACACACACACATATATATATATATATATATATATATATATATATATATATATATATATATATATATATATGTGTGTGTGTGTGTGTGTGTGTGTGTATGAAATTGATGGAAGGTTATTGCCAGCAGTGAGGAGTTTATACATAAGAAGTAAAGCGTGTTTTAAGATAGGAAATGAAGTTAGTGAGTAGTTTCCAGTGAGAGTGGGGCTGAGACAGAGATGTGTGATGTCGCTATGGTTGTTCAATTCGTTTGCGGATGGAGTTGTAAGAGAAGTGAATACTCAAGTGCTTGGTCGAGAATTGAAACTTAGATAAGAGTGATCATGAATGTGAGATGAGTCAATTGTTGTTTGCTGATGATACTGCAGACTTGGAGAAGCTGGGTCGATTAGTGACAGAGTTTGAAAGAGTGAGTGACTCTTGTATGTTGAGAGTTGATGTTGGTAAGAGTAAGATTGAATGTCATGTTGAATATATATTAGTTTAGGAAGTAGATCAGTTTAAGTACTTGAGTTCTGTTGTTGCAGCAAATGATGGAGTGGAAGCATATGCACGTCAAAGAGTGAATGAAGGATGTAAGGTGTTGGTGAGAGTGAAGCAAGTTGTAAAGAATAGAGGATTAGAAATGAATGTAAAGAGTTTCCAATGCGAAAGTAATTTTACCAAGTGTGATGTATGAATCGGACTTTTGGGGGATAAAAGTGACAGATAGAGTTAGGAAAGAGGTAGTGAGGGTGAGAACGGATGTAGGAAATGAATTACCAGCTAGAGTGGATATGAATGTGTTGAGATGGTTTGGCCATGTCGAGAGAATGGAAAATGGCTGTCTGCTGAAGGTGATGAATGCAAGATGGGAGAAGTACAAGAGGAAGTCCAAGGGTTGGGTGGATGGATGGAGTGAAGAAAGCTCTGGGTGATAGGATGATAAATGTGAGAGAAGCAAAAGAGCATGCTAGAAAAAGGAATGGTTGGCGAGCCATTGTGGCGCATTTCCGATAGATCTTGCTTCTTCCTCCTGTCACCTTGGTGACCGCTGAGGTAGATGCAGTAAGGAATTCAGCATATTGTGGTGGATAACGGGGCAGGGTGGGCGGTGGCACCCTAGCAGTACTAACCAAACTCGGCTGAATCCCTGGGCAGGCTGGGAGGAAGGAAGCGAAGAGAAAATCCCTTTTTGTTTCTTTATTTTTTATGTCGGGCACCCCCCAAAATTGGGGAAAATGCCATCGTATATATATATATATATATATATATATATATATATATATATATATATATATATGTGTGTGTGTGTGTGTGTGTGTGTGTGTGTGTGTGTATGTGCAGGCTACGTATTTTTGGGTTTGCGTGATTGTAAAAGTAAATACTTAATATTTTTATTACATACTTGTGTTGTTATGAAATATTTTGTCAAAATACACACATACGTGCATACATATATATATATATATATATATATATATATATATATATATATATATATATATATATATATATATATATATATATATATATATATATATATATATATATAGGATATGTATATGCGAATTTGCGTGAGTGTAAAATTAATACTTGATATTTTCATTACATCCTTGTGTTGTTATAGAATTTTTTGTCGAAATACACACACGCACATACATTATATATATATATATATATATATATATATATATATATATATATATATATGTGTGTGTATGTATATCAAGTATATACGAGCTTGCACGCACAGAAACTGGCAGTCTTACGCACACAAGTATATGCACACAGATATAAATTCCCTATGTAGAGAGTTATTCTTCTCCCTCTCATAAGCACTTGAGTGTAGCGCATCCAGATCGACAGATAACCGAAGTCTTGACTCTATTCATTAATCAATACGAGAATTATGGGTCATTAAAATTTTATTGATCGTAAAAATACACTGAACACACTGAACACACTGTGAACTACGACCATGAGGAAGTTTCGGATGCTCACCGCTCCTCCTGCCCCTCCTCCCTTTTTATGCTCTCTCTCTCTCTCTCTCTCTCTCTCTCTCTCTCTCTCTCTCTCTCTCTCTCTCTCTTATGTATTTGTTTTTCATCTCTGTTTCGCTTTCTTTATTTACGTTTGTACTGTTCCTCCCGAAAGTTTCCGTTCTAAATATGAATTTATTCTAAACGAAATATGGGAAAGGGAATAAATGTGAAATACATTTGCAAACTTTGTAAGCTTAAATATTATAAGTGTTAACAATTTTTTTCCAGATTTTCATGAAAGATTAATGAACATTTCGTAAAAAAGTATATTGAATGAAAGGTAAAAATCACAGTCTTTTTTTTTTCTTTTTTTCTCAATAAACATTTCATTGTCCTATAACAAAACCCGTCAGCCATTGAAATTCTTTCGAGAAAGTTCGGCCATCATTCCGTCATTCATTGCAAAACTCGTCTGGAATTCTTTCCTGATTAGGGTCCTAATTCAATTATGACTTCCAAGGAACCTTTATGATTAATAGCATACCGCAGTGAATTGGAAGAATTTTATCACATCCTAAGGTGATGTGGTTTTTATCTCATTTCACAATTCCTAGTTTTTACTTAATTTTTTATTGCAACCTCAACGGAAAATAAGCCATTTTATTTTTACTTGCCAGATTTTAGAGTCACGGTAGTTTCATTTTCAAATTTAACTTTTGATTTTTTTTTTCTATTAAAGGAGATACAACGAAAAAGAAGTACACCGCCATCATGAACATTTTAGAGAATTTATTGGTAAAAAACAAATTTACAAATGGTAATCTCCAATTATTTAGAAGTAGTTATATTCAATGAACAAACATATATATTACCCTCCGAGAAACGGTTGGTTGTTTCATTCCACATTACATCTCAATCTTGTTGTGGCTTCCTTACGCATCAGAAAATGTATAGATATATTTAATGAAATATAATCTCCAATAAGATTATATATATTTATATATATATATATGTATATATATATATGTATATATATATATATATATATATATATATATATATATATATATATATATATATATATACAGTATATGTGTGTGTATATATATATAAATATATGTATATAAACATATATATATATGGATATGAATATATATATATATATATAAATAAGTATAAATATATATTAATATATATAAATATATATATAGATATGTATATATATATATATATATATATATATATACACTGTATATATATACATATATATATATATATATATATATGTGTGTGTGTGTGTGTGTGTGTGTGATCAGCAGCCAACCCCTCTCTTCACCCAAGCTAGGACCAAGGAGGGTCAGGTAATGACTGCTGATGACTCGTCAGGTAGATCTATAGGCTCCCCCAAACCTTAGGTCACGGAGAAGGTGAGGTTGTAGACAGTACAAGAAACAATCAAGCTTGTATGGGTCTCGAACCCCAGTCCATCAGATCGTCAGAAAGGGAAGTTTCCAATAAAAAACCACAACCCATTTCATTTACAAAAAGAATCTACTATTAGTTCTTCTTGCAACGTGTGGTTAGTGTTCAGTGTTTTTATTTCCATTTCTATTTATGAAAAGAATTTTGTATTTAATCCAGATTGAGGATTAGGTCAGAGGATTTAGACTTGAAATGTGTCCTTTCAAATTGTGATTGATGTTTCTGTTTTGTTTTTTCACTCTAGAAAATTATTCATAAATTATAAAATCATATGGGGTCAAGAGTTTCTGTTTCATAATTTTTTTTTAGAGGAAAGATATACATATTAAGAACAAATTAAAGATATAATCATATTTTCTTTTTTTCCATATACTATACACACCAAAAAGGATCCAAAATTGAAATTGCCATTAAAATCATAGTCTATATTTGTTTGCAATTAGGGAAATATTTAGAAATATATAACGACTAAAAGTACGGACAGTTTTACTATACTGTATATATGCATTTTGAGAAAGGATTTGAACATTGAATGTCCGTGAAGTTTCTTGTTTGGCTTTGTAGTAAAGAATGTTATTATGTCCGATATACTAGATGAGGCCAGTGTTTCTTTCAACCCATATATTATCAAAAATAGAAAGAATAAAGACCATATCTAAATGTATGATATGAACCATTTGTTTTTTAGTTCCTTGCATAGTAGCATATAGAAACAGCCTTCATCCATCTTTTTTTCATTTTCCAAGGGTTCACAAGTTTCTCTGCAGAATCATGTTTTAGGCCATCAAAGTCAGGTCATGGGTATTTAGTAGCAATAATCACAGATAGACACGACAAGACCTCTGATTAATAGCAATTCTATGGAATATCCATGTGAATCTCTTTTCGGATGATAAGAAGATCAAAGGTCGAAGCTAACTTTCACGATGATTGAGACTTAAATTAACTTCTATATGTAAAATGAATTAATTCAATCAATCGAATTTAGGTCAAATATAGTTTGGCATAAGTGTTTTCTTATCTGCAGAAGAATAAGGTGATTTATTGAACATAATATGACAGCATTAATTTTTCAATATATAGTGTAGTACTGTAAATTAAAATATATCACCACCAAAATTTTAATTGTGTCGTTTTTAGGCGTATTTTGTTTTGGGAGAGAGAGAGAAAAAAAATCATTATTTTTGTAAGTCGTGATCACAGAGAGAGAGAGAGAGAGAGAGAGAGAGAGAGAGAGAGAGAGATTGTTTTGTAAGTCGTGATCGCAGTTCTAAATTACGTCATTGTAAAGACAATTTGACAGACAGACAGACAGAAAAATTATTCTTTCTTTAAGTCGTGATCACAGTTGTAACTTGTGTCATTGCATTGTAGAGAGAGAGAGAGAGAGAGAGAGAGAGAGAGAGAGAGAGAGAGAGAGAGAGAGAGAGAGAGAGAGTAATTATTTTTGTAAGTCGTGATTATAGTCGTGTCTTATGTCATTGCGTACGAACACAGCTCAGTCGTGGGCAGGTTTTAATCTACTACACCGCCGTACATCATTTCCCAGAGAATTTATGCACATTATACCCTTCTGCATGAATAATATTTCTCATAATATCTAACTTGCGTATCTTTTGCCGTGTCATTTATCAAGTGCTGGGTAGCCGGAATGAACAACTGGAGATGAATAGCCCAAGCAATGTAGCTGTGAGTGTAGAGGGATATATGCGCTGTTTCTATTATGGGTAACAAATCCTGTAACGCTACCCAGGAAGGAAGGAATTTGCAGTGAGAATGCTCTCTCTCTCTCTCTCTCTCTCTCTCTCTCTCTCTCTCTCTCTCTCTCTCTCTCTCTCTCTCTCTCTCTCTCTGGTACTACTGGAAAGAATATCAAATGAAAGAATCACAGGTTCAAAAGCCCAAGAAACATAATGTAAAAAAAAAAAAAAACATTCATGGTTTGCTATTTAAAACCTTTGATATTCAGATTCCTGGTAAAAATGTTTGTTTTATAAACTGTATGATGAATCTATTTACGGCTTACAGCTTTACGAAACTCTATGGTTTGAATATCTTACATGCTCTAGATTCTAAATTGACGCGCCTGGCTCCAGGGAGAAAAAAAAATTACAATAATCACGGCCAGATTCGCACTTATGTTGCTGATTTATGGGTGAGCCATTTGTCTGGAAAAAAATTCACATCACTAGCTGGTTTAGCAGTCATTGCCTGGCCCCCCCTTGTCCTAGCTTGGGCGCTGATCATGTGTATATAAGGTCAGTCTCTAGGACATTGTCCTGCTTGCTAGAGCAGTACCACTGTCCCTTGGGTATTATTGCCTTTAAACCTACGTAGATGATTCACCAGAGTAGCATCAAACCCCTGTGCATACGCTACGCCATTCGCTCCTATCCAGGACACACACTCGCTTCTTGCAAGCTGGTGCCCCGTATTTCCAATACCTCTATCCCACTCCATATTCATCCCTTCCGGTGGTTCCTCCTCTTTTTCTCCTAACCCTTCCTAACTGTCTATGTTTTTTTTTTTCTTTTGCTAATCTGTCATCCTTTATTTTTTACACATGATTGAACCATCTCAGAATTTTCTGATCCATCCACACACACACACACACCCATATATATATATATATATATATATATATATATATATATATATATATATATATATATATATATGTAATGTAATGAGATGTCATGTAGATTAATTTTTCTGCACCAAACCAGTTACCAGAAAGAATGTAGATTTTTTTAAAACACGAAGGGAGAGAGTTTTCAATTGATATAGGTTTTTGTTGTTTTATTTGCCTCCTAATTTGCCATTAATTGGTTGGTCATCGTTATTGGCCAGTATTTGGCCATCTTAAGTTTTCCTATCAACATTTTTTAAGGATATCTTACTCAGTAAAATGAAATTGACCAAACCAAAACCAGTATTATTTGTGTGATTGAAATAGGAGCAGAAAAAATCGTTATTCCCATTTCCACTAAAGTCAATGGATTTTAAATTATATGATTCGTGTAATTGAGTATTTTTCCTCACAAAAAGCCATATCCTGAGACTTGAACCCAAATGAACTCATAAACGATCAAGGCAATTCCTTGTGCTGTTCTTAATACGAATTTAATCATACGTAGATATAACATTGTTAACAAAATTTTCATTCCACATAAGGACATGAACCAATAAACTAATCTTCAAGTATTCCGATTTTTTATTCTAGACATCTTTCGTACTTGTTTTTCGTTTATAACTTCAATGACAGTTATTTAAAGTAAACATCGTTATCAGCACATCTTCCTCTTCCGTATTGTATCATCCAGAGTTTGGTTTTAAGAACCTGTCGAAAATTGGCTCAAATGCATTTTCCTATGTTCAGTCGGACGAAACCTCCAATTTGCTTTTACGATGTCGCTCTGTCTTTACAAGCAGATCAGCTCGAAGGAGTGAAATACCTTCTCTGATGACTGCTGGTTATCGTTTAGCTTCTGAAGGCTTTCAGTAGTGAGTTATTACGGTAATTATTTTGCAAAAAGGGAATTTAAGGTTGACGTTTACCAACATTTAAACAAATGTTGGGTTTAGATTTTCAGCAAACCAAATGGCGGACGAGAGGGATTAGTGTATTCAGTTAATCATATGATTACTTATATGCATTATTTTATATTAATTATACTTTATCAAGGCTATTATATATGTTTTTATTCTGTTTTGAAGAAATAAAAGAAGTTTAGAAATGCTGACTTAAAAAATCACAAACAAATATGAAATTATTGCAATTACATGAATGTAAGATTAGCATTAATTGTGACAACCCCTCTACAGCCAATCATGATATTGTGGATTCATTAACGTTTGTATTCTGGCAGAGCTAATAGTATGGTACGTAACAAGTGCCTCGACACTCGTCAAACGCATCCAGCTTGAATATGTATCTCTCTTTGGTATCGGGGAGACTCATCTCCGTCATGGCGTCTGATGGATGGTGCGGGTCGGGGGATAAAAAACACATATTTTCCATTAATAAGAAGGAGAAATGAATTATTTGTACATGTCTCTCCATGATGGAACCAATCGCCTTAATTACAGGGTGGGAGAGACCGTGCCCATTCTCTCCTAGTTGCCTACTCTTCCTCAGTGTGCCTCCTCTGTTCATGGGCTCCTCCTTCGTCTAGCCTATGTGGTCTTATTTTGATCCATTATGTATAAGAGTGTATGTAAAATTGGCACCTAGAGGATAGGAAAGGTCAAATTGTAATGGATTATTCAAGAAATTTTCTGATGCTTTCCATACGGAAACATCCATCTGCTCTCCGTTTTCTGATGGGTGGAAGATTAACTTTGTAAAGGGGGAACTCAAGGAGAATGTCTCCAAGTTTTAGTGGAGAGATAATTTAGGCCCGCGGTTTACAGAGATAAGGAAGTTAATTAATGTTGACCTTCCCTTCATTTTCCTTGTATCCTGTCTTCCTTCATCTTTCCCTTCTTGGTGTCTGTTATCTCCAGTTTTGCTAAATATTCCCCTCTGCTTTCTAGCTTCCTGATCCAGATTCGATTTTTAGTGTAATTTATTGATCACGTTCCACTGCATGGAAGTCATTACTTTTTTATAGTTTGAGTGTATTATTACTTAATCGTTTTGGTTGACCTTTAGCTACCAAGCTAATTAGTGGCGCAAGTGAGAATTATCGGCAGTAAAGAGAAGCTTATGGGTAGAAATAACAGGTACAGATAATCTTTACTTCTTTTCGTTTTGCAGATATTTTTTCTTGTCCTTATACGGACAGGGATGATCGCCTGTTCTAAAGTTAAAGTAGGCATTTCATTTAAAGAAAAAAAGGTAACGATAGAGGAAATGAAAGTGTTTGTACCAATCGTAATGAAACTTTTGAAAATAAATAACAAAGAAGCTTGTTGGATGAGGGTTTAATTATATATATCTGTCGTGTACTCTAACGATTAACACAATAGGCATGTTTTCACATTCCTTTCGATACCAAGGTCGCTTCAATAACATGTCAATAGCTGTCACCTAGTTATCTTTTTTTTACTATGGCATTATTTTTCTTGTGTAATCCATGTCTTTTTTACACATTCGTATATACATTATACACACATATATATGTATATATATATATATATATATATATATATATATATATATATAATGTATATATATATATATAGGTAGATATATATCTATTTATATATATATATATATATATATATATATATATATATATATATATACTATATATATACTATATATAATACAGAGAGAGAGAGAGAGAGAGAGAGAGAGAGAGAGAGAGAGAGAGAGAGAGAGAGAGAGAGAGAGAGTTTGTTTACACTGCCATAAGAAATAAGTTAATTAATGTGTATGCATGAACCCAAACAAACATTCTCTCAACGTATTTCCTGCTCTTATATAGTGAAATTAAACTGTGTGTGTTTTTGTTCGCATTACATTGAGCTGCAAAAGACCAACTAAAGAATCCCTCATAACGAGCTAGAATGATAAACTTCATCTTCCTTTTAGGGTTATATTTATTCAAAAGCTCAATACGGGTTTCGCTCTTGGTGTTTTTGCCACACATCTCTTCAAGGCATCTTCAACTAATCTTGACTCATCCTCCAAATATGGGTATTACCGCGACATCATTTCAGATTGCTTCTAGCATTCTGGTTTCCTGCGTATGAGGAAAACGTAGCAGTTGTACCTCCTTATGAGGTAGTTACGCGTGATAATAGATTGCGTATTTATATATTGAGGTGAAAAAACTTTTGTTGTTATTGTTATAACTTTATTTGAATAGGACGTGAATTGAATATAGGATACGTACTTACTAACCTCTCCAACTCGCTTCCTAATGATATCTGAATGTTTTGTTTATGGAACTTTTCATAAGAAATACTTATGGAAAATGTGACAGGCAATATGTATAAAATGGACTTCAATTATTGTTAGAAAGTCGAAAGCTCAAAAGAAATCTTGAAGAAATTCGTCCTGCTGTGTAGACTGCAGTGTCGTAAAGGTAATGAGGTAAGTCTGCGGTAGAAACACTCCATTTCCGTGGAGAAGCTGAAAAGGTATTCGTCACAATTTACTGTACTTATATTTCCCTCTTTCAAAGTAAATTAAAGCAAATTACAATTACATTCACTTACGGGCGCCCAACGCAAGAGCCCGTGTCTTGCATAAGGCAAGGCAATCTTTACAGAACAGTACTTATAACCGAGGGGTATAACTATTGTCTTTTAAATGTTTCAACCAAACGTATTAACATAACAGCAGCTTTCTTAATGGAGATCTCTACAAAACTTATTAGTTATTCGAAAATTACCAGGGCCAATCATTTCTTCGGTTCCAAATATCTTTGATAAGGGAGATTCCCGTGTCTAGTCAAAAGATGAGCAGACATAGATGAGTCCTTATTCGAAGAGTCTCTAATTAGAATAGCAACAGACAAAATAATTTGATGGTAATATTACAATATAATTGGAATTCAAACCAGAAATTTTTCTGCATTTTGAAATAAAATAATTTCGATTACGTAGAAACCCCACTTTCTCTTGTCCTCCAACAACTGTTTCAATCATTCTTACTTGGCCATTAGTTAAGGTTTAAAGGTCTTTCATGACTGACAGAGGCAAGGGACAGTGACAAAGCCCTAGAAACTGATCATATATATGATCAGTGCCTAAGCCCTCTTTCCACCCAAGATAGGACCAGAGAGGGCCAGGCAATGGCTGCAGATGGCAGCCATTGCCTGGCCCTCACTGGTATGGTCATGTCATGAGAAGAGATGAGTAGTATATTGGGAGGAGAGTGATCGGAATGGAGGTACAGGGAACGAGAAGAAGAGGGAGACCAAAGTGAAGGTGGATGGACTGTATCAAGGATGACCTTTGATCAAAGGGATTAACCGGTGATGAAGTGTGGGGCAGAGGTAGATGGAGAATGCTGGCCAGAAACATCGACCCCACATACAAGTGGGAAAAGATGCAGACAAAGAAGAAGAAGAAGATAGAGCTTGAGCGGGTCTCGAACCTTAGTCAAGCAGATCGTCAGATGGGATGTTTCTAATAGGCTACCAAAACCTTTAGCTTAGAGTAAAACAAGCTCCGCGTTGATGATTTATTTCATCGAAATCGTCTCTTTTACAGTATAAGTAAAATTCTATGGGATTAATCATCACAGAAAAGTCTCCTACTAAACATGTCCTCAAAGTTTCATCAAATTCCTTTTTTTAGGTGCCATAATAACGGCCACAGAACCGAACATTTCTGCATTTGACAGTATAGCTCAAGAACGAAGGACCAGAATTTAATCTTAATTTGTATTATTCGTTTCTCGAAATTATGAATTTTATGAAATATTACTCTAGTGGACGAATTGCCGGTATTGTATCAGTCTCATTTATGAGTCGATTTTTGCAACAAGTTATTCTCCATAAGGTCGACTAATGAATATATTTGTCAAGTTATTTCAAATTTGGATCTTCCGCTTCTTAAGATATACTAGTGTTTCATAGCTGGACACGTATTTGAGTGAGTGAAAGTTTTTCTTTTTAATGAGCTTTCATGATATGAATCCCCTCGTATTGTTTATTTCATATGGCTGAGAACTATGAAGCGGGAAGTAGGAGAGGATGAATGGAGGAGAAGTATTGAATTAAAAGCTCAAGTTAGAGACGACTGGCGAAATCTAACCGAGGCCATTTGCGTCAATAGGCGTAGGAGGAGATGATAATTGATGATGATGATTGTTTAGTTTACATAAGAAAAGGCTTTTTAATGCGTAGACATTTGTGGAAGAATATAAGTTTTTAGTATAATGTCATAGACTTAGGTTAATAGGAGATTCACCATAGATACTGTACTCTGGTGTATTTTCTGCAACTTATTAATTCCAGAAAATATTAAAAGATATTTTTGTGCTCTAGTTACATATTGATGAGTTTTTTTATACTGGAATACCATAGTTTTTTTTTTTTTATCAAGCTGGGTACCTGTTATATTTTACACAAAGTATTTGTTATATAATTACCTCTGCCAACGAAGTTGGAAGGAGGTTATGTTTTACCCCATGTTTGTGTTTGTTTGTGAACACCTTCCTTGCCACAATTTTAATTGTAAAGTATTGAAACTTGCAGGAATTAACTGTTATTAAAAAGCTGGAAATGATTACATTTTGGAAGGTGAAGGTCAAAGGTCAAGGTCACGATCAAGCAAAATGTCCAATTCATGTAATCAGCCATAAGTTTGGACAATGTAGTCACAGAGAATTTAAACTTGGTTCATATTTGAGTGTATGAAAAACCAGGCCAATTAATATATGTTAAGGTTGAAGGTCAAGTTCTAGTCCTTGGTCAAGGTCAAGCAAAAGGTCAAATCCCGTTCGTTAACCATACGGCTGCAATTTTAATCGTAAAGTAATGAAACTTGCAGGTATTTTAAACTGTTTTGTAAAGAGGTGGAAATGATTAAATTTTGGAAGGTCACGTATGAGCAAAACGTCCATATCACGTAATCAGCCATAAGCCTGGACGTTGATGTCACAGAGACCTCAAACTTGATTCATATTTGAGTGTATAAAAATTCACCCCAAATGATATATGTTAAGGTCAAGGTCGAACAAAAGTACAATTGTAGGTCAAAGGTCAAGGTCGAACAAAAGTCCAATTGTAGGTCAAAGGTCAAGGTCAAGGTTGAGCAAAAAGTCGAGAAATAAGTTGTCGTGTCGGAGGTCGGCGCTCTACTGAGGGCTTCTCTAGTTATAACTGTAGTAAAATATTCACAATTTTGCAATAAACCTACACTGTGATTAATGTTTTTTCGTATCCATTTGATCTTTTGCAAATCCACTTCGTTGTTTCCCTTATCCTCATACTGAGGATTTATAGCAATTTCTCTAACTAATATCTGTTTTAGCGACGCCTTCTGCGTTGGACTTCAACGTCCCGAACACGAAAAGATTTTAGAAAGCCGAATATAGAAGACAGAAAGGTTTGATTTGTTTGCAACGCTTCAAGAACTGGTAATTTCCTCACGCCCAAGTATCCCGTAGGCTTGCTGAATCCACGCCCATGCCTGAGCCAGATCTTCCCCGCCCCCCTTCACCCACACACGTCTCATTATTAATACCACGCCCTTTTTTTCGTCAATGTAGTTTCATCAACTGTACGCCTATTTAAATCGAGTAAATAGTAGGAGATCGGCAGGGTTTAAACTTGAGCATGTAGCCATTACCTTAGATGCTGCTACTTTTTACCCTAGATTACCTTAGAACTTTTCCTACTTCCTTAAATTTGAAGCTAGTGAAACCGAAACTATCTTACAAACATAATTACCTTGAAATTTCCTTGAAACCATGCAAATTACCTGAAACTAAGGTAATTACCTTAAAAGTTTAAACCTTGGAGATCGGTTAAAATTTTGGGGAAAACCGTTGCAAGTTTTTGAGGAAGGGAAAGCTCAACATTCAGCAACTATAGTTTAGTATTTATATATTTGCTGAAAGCTATACGTCAGTGATAAACAAGGAACGTCTCAATCATATTCACAATATAGTCAACTAATGTCAAATTCTGCTCATGGAGTTCGTGTAATGTCCTAGTCACGCCACCGTATCATGTTCGTGGTCCTAGCTTCAAGAAGTTTCAGTTCGAATAACGTACCGGCCATGCCCACTAGACAGTTAAGCCGAATTTAACTTCACACCTATGTAATTTGAAAGATGGCCCAATCACGTAACTATGTAATCTAAGTACTCTTTACTTTACACTTATGTAGTTCGAATAACGGCCAATGTACAATGAAAACAATTTCGACTTCATTCCCATTATTATTATTATTATTATTATTATTATTATTATTATTAATACTAGGTAAGCTACAACCCTAGTTGGAAAAGCAAGCTGCTATAAGCCCAGATTATCGTCCGCATTAAATTATCGTCTGTGTTAGATTATCGTCCGAATTAAGCCTTCGAAACAACCAGCGTAATCTCATCTCGTTGCCCACCCAGATCAAATGTATCAACTAATAAGACGAAGAGCCTCCACGTGCGTATTGCTATAGCTACGCCCATATCATCTCTGTATTAATCGAGGAACACCCATGATTTCGATTTGACCTTGATGATCATAACTGTGCTTTATAAGTACTGTACATTAAATGCAAAATTTTTTTTCGGTATTATAAGTAAGTTTTCTATGTTTATTCTAAAATCTTTAAGTCAGTTGTATTCATTTTTTTTTTATATTATACGAATTTATAGAAATAGGATTTGACTTCGTGCATTGATTATGCTGCAGATTTGATTTTAGCTCATTGAAATGTTGAATAATGAGAAAACTGTAAAACTGAAGCGAGAGAGAGAGAGAGAGAGAGAGAGAGAGAGAGAGAGAGAGAGAGAGAGAGAGAGAGAGAGAAAAAAAAATTTCAGTGGTCCATTAAGTATACATAATCAAATGCACATGTGTGCATATGGGTATATATATATATATATATATATATATATATATATATATATATATAGTTTGTATATGTACAGTATATACAGTAGATATATAATACACACACTTATATATATATACACACACACATATATATATATATATATATATATATATATGTATATATATATATATATACAGTATATATGTATATATATATATATATATATATATATATATATATACAGTTTATATATTAAGATGTATATCCCAAGTGCTTGATTAAAGACATATAGTAAAATAGTTAGTTACATATCACTAAAACGAGCATTCATCTTTCGGCTTTTGATTAACAAACTAGAAAATAAGCTAACTTCCTTACATCCCTTAAGCGCATTTCGTCACAATTCATTACATCCATTCCCTCTCTTATTTACATTCTGCACTTGTATTTGTGTGCATACGTATGCATGGTTTGTTTATTTCGGATATATCATTCACCAGAATATAATATGACGTCATTAAATGAAATGGCGAGTGAAGTAATTTTTATGTGTTAAAGAGGGGAGGTTGGCAGGAGAAGATAACGCTTGTCCGTTGTCACATCCCACCTTCAGTGTGGCTACTAATAGCGAAGGTAGTTTAGATAAGGAATGAAATATGAAACTCGTATATTTGAACGCCTGTGTTTGATAATATTTTTGTACATAAACAAAAACAGCTGCAGTGAGAAATACGGACACGAAACTTCATCTTGTTCACACTGGGTATCTTTATGAACACAGTTGAGGCATGAGAATTCTAAGCCTCGAACTGTCATAAGACCGAAAGTTTCAAGTTGAGTGGCCACCCAACAGCCATCATGGTCGAGTTTCTATTCAATTCCAGCGTAACTAACTTCCATTAATTGATGATTGAGAGAACCCATCTGGGCGTTGCTCCTTTGTTTATGTTATATATTATTGTTTACGGCATCCATAACATTCTATCAATGGGTGTGTACCTCGTGGCTAGATTATTTATGCCTTATTTTTAAGCTGAGCTTCACATCACCTGAATAGCAATCGTAGACCAGCCGTTTTCTGTTGCCGTTTTCTATGCGAAAGTCTCGATGGTTACGCTAATGAGGATTCATCTGGCGATTAATCTTTTCGCAATATGTCCAACATAAGTATCGGTTTCAGGTGTGATGGAAGATGACAGCCCTACGTAGTGTGAGACGAAAGTATACACTAATGGTTAATAATTGTGCTGAAAGGAAAAGTAAAGGAGTTTTTCTCATTCTTTAGTGTAAGAAACCTACGAATTCAAACTAGTTGAAGCATTAACTTTTTAGTTTTAGATATATCCTTTATACATTTATTCCTGGTACACACACACACACTCTCTCTCTCTCTCTCTCTCTCTCTCTCTCTCTCTCTCTCTCTCTCTCTCTCTCTCTCTGCTCTAGCAGTTCAGAAACTGATTTATAAGCCTTTATCAGAAACGTGCGAAAATAGTTTAATCGATCAGTTGATGACATTACAATTATTATGGAAGTATATCTCCAATATCTTGGATAGTAAACCTTCTACTTCTATTTCTCCTTTTAGTGATTTTTATATCTACGGAGTTGGTGTTGTTGTCTATAACTTAGCTGGGTTTCGTTTAGTGATAACTGATTTACACTTAATGTGTTACTTGAGCTTTATCATAATTTTTGCATTAATTGTGATTGTTAGTAAAGGTTTAGGTGTCACTTAAGCATCATTCGAATTTTTACCAAGCCTGGGTGTTAGAATTTTGTAAAGGAATTCCTTTTGTTTATATACGTATAAGAAGTAATCCAAATTTATTTCTATGTAAAGTAAGAGAGTTAAGATGAATAACTACTTCAGTACGAGGTACATACCCCTCTCTCTCTCTCTCTCTCTCTCTCTCTCTCTCTCTCTCTCTCTCTCTCTCTCTCTCTCTCTCTCTCTTTCTACAGTTTTTTCTTCCGTTTGCATCCATTTCCATCATCCTCATGCCCGCTTACCCTCCCTCTTTTACAGCCAGTTTCGGTTCCTCCACGACGACTTGGTAAATCATTTCTCCTATCTGCCGCTCTCCATATATGACCAGTTAGCGAATGCAGCGTTGCGAGCTTTAGCAAATGCCTCCATGCAATCCTACAATCA
>NC_090726.1:136812468-136837468 GCF_036898095.1 Palaemon carinicauda | reverse complement strand
TATTTAGGTATATATTTATTGTATGTAGCTTAGAATACTATACATTATTAACTAATAACTGCATAAACATATTCACTAATATAATACAGAATATAGCTGAAGATTAACTATAGTGTATTTGTAGTCAATATCGTAGAGTAACTTCATCTTGTTCCCTTGATCAAGTACATAGTTTTGCCATTCCTCCAAGGATCTCGCACACGTCTGATTCGTGATGCAACTTACAAAATTAACACTTAAAGTATATCCCTAGATAATGAAAGGCGATTATATGTTTGCATGACTATTAAATGTACAATTCTCTACAGTAGGGTGCATGGACTCTACCTCAACATGTCATTAACGTAGATATGTATCGAAAAATATATAACCTACGTGTGCCTGTATCATAAACTGGCCTGGAAAAAAATATTAATGTCCATGCACATTTAAGTGCTGTTGAATGAAATAATGAAAAACCTAGTAAATTGTGTGTGTATGGGAGGTTGAAGCCGGTGTATTGAAATTAACTGAAATAAATTCACGTATTTTTTTCCAGTTTTAAACATTTTGTTACAAGTGTAAAAAATTATCTCTCTTAAGAGGCAAAAGTTCTCGAGATAGCTAACGACGAAGGCTTCCAACTTTAACCATGTCATAGAAGCCCTGGATTGAAAACAAATACTCCAAGGGCTGCTGACATAAACCCAACTCTACACATGATATTATTCTCAGCTTTTCGCGTAAACATCATAAACATCAAGAACGTACGCGCATGAGGCTTAGGGACCCGGTAAGGCAAATCCATAAAATTCTTATTACGGCATTTGTATAAATAACTTTTCTTTCACTGCATAATATTCATGAGAAATGGCATAGGAGACGCCATTTGCATCTCACTGAGACAATTTATAATTCTCGACGTCTAGACGTAATTAGATTTGCAATGGCGGAGCTGTTCATAATCTTTATATTGCTCTATAAAATCAATCCGTAAAACCGAAATACACGCAGTGAGAAACCCCCGCCATCTCGAGTAGCCAGAGGTTAATAAGGTTAATAAGGAAATTAATTTTGAATACATTAGAGTTCTGGTGGAAGGTAAATGGACAGGAAATATGGGCGGGGTGGACCCATCAGACAAGGGGAGAGAGAAAGAGAAAAGAGATTCTAGCTTCATTTCATCTATCTGTTCTTAGAAGACGGTCGTGTAATTGTTGGTGTTTTCAGTTTGTTTATTATTTTTCTTATAGGCTATACTCACCACATACGTACTAGCACATATACACGTCCGTAGACCTATGTATATACATACATACATACATACATACATATATATATATATATATATATATATATATATATATATATATATATGTGTGTGTGTGTGTGTGTGTCTGTATATATATATATATATATATATATATATATATATATATATATATATATATATACTGTATGTATATATGTCTGTATATATACTGTATGTATATATGTCTGTATATATATATATATATATATATATATATATATATATATATATATATATATATATATGTATATATATATTTTAGATAGATATATATGTGTGGATGTGTATGTGTTAATAATTCACGGTTTTTCCATTAATCTGTTTCATGATAACAGTTGATTTCATTCAAACCTCGACAACATCTCTAGATTGATATCAAACTGCAAACTTTTGTTGAAGGTACCTACCATTGCCACATTGTAACAAACAACAACAACTATTTATTTCTAAATTCACGTTATCTTAAGGAGTTTTGATATAGTTGATGCTATCCAAATAAGAATATATTGAAAATGAATTATGTGATGTATGAAAATTTGTTATAGTCTGAATTAGATTGTTAGAATAACATGGAAATAACTTTTTTTTTTTAACCGAATTATAAGATGTATGAAGATTTGTTTTAGTCTAAATGAAATTGTTAAGATAACATGGAAACGACTTCTTTTATCCTTTTTGTAATTTCCACCTAATTTACCTTAAGTCAATTTTTAAATTTTCAAGAAAATTCTTCCCCAGTCCAGGAAAACCGTTCATCCACTACCCGAGTGAAAGATGACCCCTTGTGAGCTGATTAGTTAATTAACTAATTAGTTGAGGTAGTTAAGGCGTGTCATGAGTTAATTACTTGTGCGGGATGAAAATGTGTTTAGCAGTGGTTGTTTATGTAGTTAGGGATAATGGAATAAACTCTGATCTTCTTTTTATCACGATTTTTTTGTACTTAATCACATTGAAATAAGGTTTGGTGAGATTGATTGTCATTAATTTGAATTTATCTACTTATTGAATCATAATTAATGATAACTAAACGCTATAATTATCGGGAATTCGTAAATAACCTACTGGAGTGAGTAATCTTTGCGTGAGAAATATTTTTTTTGTTTCATGTAACTCCTAAAATTTTATCCATACATGAAAAATGCCCGATGATATAAGGATATATTATCATTATTATTGTTACTGTTGTTATTTTTTTGATTTTCATCATCATTGTTTTTTTTTTTTTTTTTTTTTTGTCATTATCGTTGTTTTAATTATCATTATTTACTAGTAATTTATCATTAATAAGTCTGAGGTTGGTTAATGTGCCTTTCTTTTTTACTCCAAGACTTGTCAACAAATTTGCAACAAATTTGCATGAAATATCGGGCCGAATTTTTTTGTGGAACAACACATAATTAACTTAACTGTGGCGTAATAGACTTGTCAGGTTTTAACTCTGAAGGATTTTTTGGAGTGTTACCCATTATGAGCTGCTGCCGAGAATCCAGGATTTATCTGGACTTTTTAAGCGTCGTGAGATAGAAATCTATGATTTTTCACATTGGATGTAGCCAATGATCACAGTTTTGCCATTTCTCTATGATTCCTTGCTGGATTCTTATGTACACACACACACACACACACACACACACACACACACACACACACACACACCCAAACAAAAAAATTACCTTGAAGCTAGGTGGGATTCTATAGGACGTCCATTGCATAAGTAAATTATTATAAGTCATTTAGATCTATTTTCCCGCGAAAACAGCTTAATTGCCATAGTATGACTATCAGCAAGAGGAGCGAAATTCGATGTTCACATTTGTTTAGGAACTAAACGCAAGATAGAAATATAACCAGTCATAGAAATTCAGTAATTTTAGTTATAATTTCAAATAAATTCTTTTAAATTCCTGATATGATTTAAAAACTAACTAATATTAAGTGATATTTAGTTATGCTTAATAAATAAGTATATGAAATATTAATTGTGAACAAATCACAAATGGAGAATATCAAGTGCTAATAAAACAAGCTTATATTTAGTTGGCTCTTAAAGATAGATAAATACATAATTAATAGATGTTGCAAAATAATGCCGAACAAAAATAATCTATTTAGAACCAAGAAAATAAAAAAGATGGCAAAAGGAAACTTGTGACAGAAAAGAGAGGAATCTAAACTTTGAAAAAACAAGGAGGCGTTTAGTGCAGCTGGGAAGAAATCTACGAAAAAGAGATGGCCATAAAGAAATATTTTTCGTCGAAGTTACGTAAAAGTGCCCATGGCTTCCTGATAACATAAGAGATGTTAGGTTTCCGGGGAACGTTGAAGCGCAGCAAACTATCCAATTGGTTTCCTTCTATTTTCCAGTCACTTACTTAATAGCGCAGCTAGTTTTAATAATCGTTACATGGGCTCATTCGTATTGTATTAAACGTGATCACTTTCAGTGGGACGGTCAACTTAAATCTATTAGTGTTTGTTTTTATTAGATTGGTTTACCTTATGTAAAATTCGGTTAGTCAAGGATGGACAGAACTGGGGAAGGAAAGAATAAGGAAGACAAACTTGCCCTAAGAATCATAAAAATTATTTCTCGGTTTTTCAGAAAGTAGTATCATCCAGATAATTGTAGTTTGAGAACGCAGCTTACTGTTTTGGCAATAGTTTGCAGCCTTAAGTTTCTTCCTGCAGTCAGCTGGTAGCAGCTGAATATATATATATATATATATATATATATATATATATATATATATATATATATATATATATGTATGTGTGTGTATACATATATATTTATATATATAAATCTATATATATATATATATATATATATATATATATATATATATATATATTCATTTACATACACATGATCTCACACTCACACACACACACTTATATACATATATATATGTATATATATATATATATATATATATATATATATATATATATATATATATATATAATGCATTTAATTAAGCAAAAGAGAAACTTGATAAAGCTGTCCGTAAAACAAAGTCTCCGAGCTTGTTAACACGTGATAAAAAATCTTTATAATAATTTTTCGAAGTGCTGTATAGAAAAATATTTTCGTAACAGCACTTCATAAAATTAAAAGAAATGCTTTTTCAACCTCAGGGACTTTGTTTTACAGACAGCGTTGCCAACAGTTGCTCTTTTGCTAAACACAGAGTTACATTCTACATTAAACAGCTGTCAGACTTCTGCGGAATTAATGAAGCCAACTGTACTATGAATCAACGGTTTCAGTCACAATGACCTCCTAGTTAGGCCGTTGAAATATTTTTTGGTCGAGTTTTACCTCTGACATTTGCACTATACAACCCCATCTGGTGAAAGAAGCCCCGAGCTGGCTACGGAAGTTTTCAAAGTTTCAAGGTTAATTTAATGCTGGAAAAAGAGTTCTGGAGAAGGTCGCTGGGTACAAACTGGGAAAGCTATGATCCGTGAAATATTTTCAGTTTCAAATTCCTATTTTTTTCTTATAGATTATTGCGTATTGAAGTTCTAATTTTTCACAGTAGTTATTCTTTTCATTCTGCTTTCAACGAAGTGTCATTGGAAAAAAAAATCATTATGTACCAACTTATTTCTAATCAGAAATTTGTTTCTACATCATCTCTTCTTTAATTCACAGTATTTTAACAATCTGACAATGTTATTTGTGAGACACATAATATCTTTGAGTATGTAAATCTCTATAAATACACGAAAACATATCCATACATACCACACTTTCATGCATACACACACACACACACACACACACATATATATATATATATATATATATACATATGTGTGTGTGTGTGTGTGTGTGTGTATCATTCATGCACACATATACAGATATACATATATATATATATATATATATATATATATATATATATATATATATATATATATATATATATACTGTATATATATATATATATATATATATATATATACAGTATATATATGTATGTATATATATGGATAGATACATAGATAAATAAATATAAGTAACATTATGTAAAAATCCCGACAGCTGACACGTGGTAGTGAGCATGAAATATGTATTATAGCCACGAAGGGAAAAGTGAAAAGACGTGATTGGAGTAAGCACCCTCGTTTTATTGATAACATAAATGGACTCTTAATGAGAATAAATATACAAGGACCTCGTATTTGTACAGGAGAAGGGTATCCCTAAGGCGTCAATTATCTGGAATAATCAATAAAATAACTGCTTAGAGATCCATTCCTCCTGTATGAATATGATATCTGTGAATATTTAAACTCATTGCGAGTCCGTGCAAGTTATAATAAGAAAACAGTCGAGTCACTTCACTTTTTCTTTTGTGGCTAAAATAATACACATACAAACACACACACACACTATATATATATATATATACATATGTATATGTGTGTGTGCATGTATACATACATGCATGTATATATATGTATGTGTATGTATGATAATGTGGTAATATGTCCAGGTGATAGGAAAAGGCTGACGGTTTTAAAGGATTATTATTAGCTAACAGTTATAAAAGATTGATAGTAGTATGCTATATAACTTTAACAATGAAATTAATACAGCATTACTGTCACATAGTCCAGCGTAACCTCTTGCATATAGGAATTGTAAATTAGATGATTTCAATTACTTTTCGTGTAAATGGAATATTGGCAAAGTTTTTTTATTTGCATTGGTACAATTACTATTATAATTGTCATAACCATTTTGTGTGCGTGTGCACAGTTTCCTGTATAATTATATATATATATATATATATATATATATATATATATATATATATATATATATATATATATATATATATATATATATATATATATATATATATATATATATATATATATATGATTTTTAATAAAAGCTCTTGATCGGTTACTTCAGTATATTTCCTACGAATTATCATATTTCCTAAATGTTTTTTAGATTCTTATGCCTTTTGTTCCAGAAGAATCCTTTCTAGCGTTTAGCTTTTTCTGTAAGACAATAAGGTCATCTGTCTCTATTCTTTTAGCTTGGGGGTGTGGCCTCTTAATGTAGTGGCATGGACACCGAGGTTCAAGAGGGACAAAAAAAAAAAAAAAAAAATCAGATACTTTGTAAAACAAAAAGGAAAGGCAAACTAGAAATTATTGTGCATATCACATATCCAAGATTAATAAGAGATTAGGCAGAAACCCTAAAGTGAGCCATGATTTTTGTGATTACCTCTGGCTGGTCGTCAGTTCTATCCTGGCCAGATTGACGAATCCATCTTTTCGTTGTGCATGGAGTAGGAGAAATTTCTTGATATGCTTCACGGTCATCACTTGCTTGTATTTTCTCTGCTCACTTTTTCTCGGATACCTGAGCCTATTAACCCCAATTATGGATTAGAAATTGCTGAATTTACATGCACAAATCACATAATTAGATATCCATATGAAAGCTACAATATGTAATAGAATATTCATTTGTTCTACTCATTTGTTGCAGGTAGTAGGGAAAGTTATTGGGTCCTTTGACTGGCCAGACAGTACTACATTGGCTCTCTCTCTCTCTCTCTCTCTCTCTCTCTCTCTCTCTCTCTCTCTCTCTCTCTCTCTGGTTACGGCTCATTATGTCTTTGCGTACACATACACTAAATAGCCTGGCCTATTGTTTCCACATTCTCCTCTTTCCTCATACACTTGACAACACTAAGATTACCAAACAATTCCTCTTCACCCAACAGGTTAAGTACTGCACTGTAATTGTTCAGTGGCCACTTTCCTCTTGGTAAGCGTAGAAGAGACTCTTTAGTTATGGTAAGAAGCTTTTCTAGAAGGACACTCCAAAAAATCCAACCATTGTTCTCTAGTCTTGTGTAGTTCTAGAGTCTCTGTATTATGGCCTTCCTCTGTCTTGGATTAGAGTTCTCTTGTTTGAGGGTATACTCGGAAGCGCTGTTCTATCTTATTTTTCTTGCTCTGTTTTTTTTTAAGTTGCTATAGTTTATTTATAGAATATCTAATTTAATGTTGTTACTGTTCTTAATATATTTTATTTTGATTGTTTATTACTTCTCTCGTAGTGTATTTTCCTATTTCCGTTCCTCCCTGTTGAATCCCTTGGACTTATATCATCTTGCTTTTCCAACTTGCGTTATAGTTTAGCTTGTAATGATAATAATAATAATAATAATAATAATAATAATAATAATAATAATAATAATAATAATAATAATAATAATAATTCTTTATAGTTTATTGCATTTCAATTAGGATAAAAGGTCCCAATAAAAAGTGATGAATTATTGTTGGATTCGAATTTCCATATTTGATCAACAAAAGGGCAGATTAGCCGTCTCGATGACGTAAATTCCATGGTTCGACATCCCATGCTATTATAGGGATTCAGTTTAAAATATATTTCAATAGATTATCGATTCACATATATTGTAAAGAATATAGGGAAAGGGAAAGAGAAATAATTAAACAGTTCAAAGATCCTTCAAATCTTCTTAGCAAAGGAAAAAGGAAAATGAACCTGAAGTCCTATCTCTATATCCTGCAAGCACGAGAATGCGAAGAAAATAGGAATACAATTATATTATTGTTATGTGTATTGGTGGTTTGAATGCGTCCCTGGTGAGTCTTCGCTTTAGTGTGTAATATCGTTAATGTTGTGAATGTTTTACTGCATTGGAGTAAACCCGTAATGCAGCATTTAAAGTAAGGTTTTGACTGATTGATATTTCTATCCTAAAGTTATCCCCTCACAACGAAAATCGTTCAATATATATATATATATATATATATATATATATATATATATATATATATATATATATATATATATATATATATATATATATACAGTATATCAATCATAATGGCATTTAATATACAATTCTACTTATTAGAATGTATAGCCACTGGAAATTCATTTTTGATAAAAGTTTTATGCTGGGCAAGGATTCCAACCTATGCCCTAAGCTGAAAAAATGCTTGCAGAGATGACTTAACCATGATTAGCCATGAGTCGAAACAGTGCCTGTAAACACTACTTACCCTGAGTTGAAACATTGCCTGCAGAAACGACTTAACCCTGTTCCAAAGCAATGCCTACAGAGACGACTCAACCCTGACTCGAAACAATACCTGCAGAGACGACTTAACCCCACGTTGAAACAATGCCTGCATAGAGGACGCGACCCCGAGTCGAAACAATGTCAGCAGAGATGACTTAACCCTGAGTCGAAACAATGCCAGCAGAGATGAATTAACCCTGAGTCGAAGCAATGCCTGCAGAGACAACTTAACCCCGAGTCGAAACAATGCTTGCAGGGACGACTCAACCCCGAGTCGAAACAATTCATGCAGAGACAACTTAACCGCGAGTCGAAACAATGCCAGCAGAGATGACTTAACCCCGAGTTGAAACATTGCCTGCAGAAACGACTTAACCCTGTGCCAAAGCAATGCCTACAGAGACGATTCAACCCTGAGTCAAAACAATACCTGCAGAGACGACTTAACCCCACGTTGAAACAATGCCTGCAGAGAGGACGCGACCCCGAGTCGAAACAATTCCTGCAGAGACGATGTAACCCATTGTCGAAACAATGCCTGCAGAGACGAATTAACCCCGGGTCCAAAAAATGCCTACAGAGACGAACTAACCATAAGTCAAAACAATTCCTGCACAGACCGCTTAACACTGAGTCGAAACAATTCCTGCAGAGGCAACTTAACCCTGAGTCGAAACAATGCCTGCAGAGACGACTCAACCCCAAGTCGAAAAAATTCCTGCAGAGACAGCATAACCCCGAGTAGAAACATTGCCTGCAGAGAATAATTAACTCCGGGTCGAAACAATGCCTGCAGAGACAACTTAACCCTGAGTCGAAACAATGCCAGCAGAGATGACTTAACCCTGAGTAGAAACAATGCCTGCAGAGACAACTTAACCTCGAGTTGAATCAATGTCTGCAGGGACAAATTAACCCAGGGTCGAAACTATGTCTGCAGAGACTACCTAACCCTGAGTCAAACAATGCCTGCAGAGACAACTTAACCTCGAGTTGAAACAATGTCTGTAGGGACAAATTAACCCAGGGTCGAGACTATGCCAGCAGAGACGAACTAACACAGAGTCGAAACAATGCCTGCAGAGACGACTCGACCCTGAGTCGAAACAATTCCTACAGAGACAATTTAACCCTGAGTCAAAACAATGAGAGCAGAGATGACTTAACCCTGAGTCGAAACAATGCCAGCAGAGATGACTTAACCCTGAGTCGAAGCAATGCCAACAAAGACAACTTAACTCTGAGTTGAAACAATGCTTGCAGAGACGACTCGACCCCGAGTCGAAACAATGCCTGCAGAGACAACTTAACCCTGAGTCGAAACAATGCCAGCAGAGATGACTTAACCCTGAGTAGAAACAATGCCTACAGAGACAACTTAACCCTGAGTCGAAACAATGCCTGCAGAGACAACTTAACCCTGAGTCAAAACAATTCCTACAGAGACAACTTAACCTCGAGTCGAAACAATGCCAGCAGATATGACTTAACCCTGAGTCGAAACAATTCCTGCAGAGACAACTTAACCCTGAGTCGAAACAATGCCTGCAGAGACAACTTAACCCTGAGTTCAAACAATGCCTGCAGAGACGACTCGACCGCGAATCGAAACAATTCCTGCAGAGACAATTTAACCCTGAGTCGAAACAATGCCTGCAGAGACAACTTAACCCTAAGTCTAAACAATGCCTGCAGAGACGACTCGACCGGGAGTCGAAACAATTCCTGCAAAGACAACTTAACCCTGAGTCGAAACAATTCCTGCAGAGACAACTTAACCCTGAGTCGAAACAATGCCTGGAGAGACGACTCGACCCCGAGTCGAAACAATTCCTACAGAGACAACTTAACCCTCAGTCGAAACAATGCCAGCAGAGATGACTTAACCCTGAGTCGAAACAATGCCAGCAGAGATGACTTAACCCTGAGTCGAAACAATGCCTGCAGAGACAACTTAACCCTCAGTCGAAACAATGCCTGCAGAGACGACTTAACCCCGAGTCGAAACATTGCCTGCAGAGACGACTTAACCCTGAGTCGAAACGATGCCTGCAGAGACTAATTAACCCCGAGGTAAAACAATGACTGCAGAGACGACCTAACCCCGAGTCGAAACATTGCCTGCAGAGGCGACTCAACCCCGAGTCGAAATGATGCCTGTAAAGACAAATTAACCCCGAGGCGAAACGATACCTGCAGAGATGACCTAACCCTGAGTTGAAACAATTCCTGCAGAGATGACTCAACCCTAAGTCAAAACAATGCCTGCAGAGACAACTCAACCTAGAGTCGAAACAATTCCTGCAGAGACGACCTAACCCTGAGTCGAAATATTGCCTGCAGAGACGACTTAACCCCGAGTCGAAACGATGCCTGCAAAGACGAATTAACCCTGTGTCGAAACGATGCCTGCAGAGACTAATTAACCCTGAGGTTAAACAATGCTTGCAGAGACGACCTAACCCTGAGTTGAAACAATACCTGCAGAGATGACTCAACCCTGAGGCAAAACAATGCCTGCAGAGACGACTCAACCCTGAGTTAAAACAATTCCTGCAGAGACGACCTAACCCTGAGTCGAAACATTGCCTGCAGAGACGACTTAACCCCGAGTAGAAACAATGCCTGCAAAGATGAATTAACCCCGAGTCGAAAGGATGCCTACAGAGACTAATTAACCCCGAGTCGAAACAATGCCTGCAGAAACGACCTAGCCCTGAGTCAAAACAATTCCTGCAGAGGTGACTCAACCCTAAGTCGAAGCAATGCTGGCAGAGACGACTCAACCCTTAGTCGAAACATTGCCTGCAGAGGCAACTTAACCCCTAGTCGAAACGATGCCTGCAAAGACGAGTTAACCCCGCGGCGAAATGATACCTGCAGCGACGACCTAACCTGACTCGAAACAATGCCTGCGGAGATGACTCACCCCATAGTCGAAACAATTCCTGCAGAGACAACTAAACCCTGAGTGGAAACAATGCATGCTGAGATGACTTTACCCCGAGTCGAAACAATGCATGCGGAGATGACTTTACCCCGAGACGAAACAATGCCTGCAGAGGTGACTTAACCCTGAATCGAAACAATGCCTGCGATGATGCCTTAACCCCGAGTTGAAACATTGCCTGCAGATATGACTTAGCCCCAAATCGAAGCAATACATGCAGAGATGACTTAACCCTGAGTCGAAACAATGCCTTATAAGATACCTTAACCCTAAGTCGAAATTTTGCCTGCAGAGACGACCTAACCCTGAGTCGAAACAATGCCTGCAGAGACGACTTGACCCCGAGTCGAAACAATTACTGCAGAGACAACTTAACCCTGAGTCGAAACAATTCCTGCAGAGACAACTTAACCCTGAGTCGAAACAATGCCTGGAGAGACGACTCGACCCCGAGTCGAAACAATTCATACAGAGACAACTTAACCCTCAGTCGAAACAATGCCAGCAGAGATGACTTAACCCTGAGTCGAAAAAATGCCAGCAGAGATGACTTAACCCTGAGTCGAAACAATGCCTGCAGAGACAACTTAACCCTCAGTCGAAACAATGCCTGCAGAGACGACTTAACCCCGAGTCGAAACATTGCCTGCAGAGACGACTTAACCCTGAGTCGAAACAATGCTTGCAGAGACTAATTAACCCCGAGGTGAAACAATGACTGCAGAGACGACCTAACCCTGAGTCGAAACATTGCCTGCAGAGGCGACTCAACCCCAAATCGTAACGATGCCTGGAAAGACAAATTAACCCCGAGGCGAAACGATACCTGCAGAGACGACCTAACCCTGAGTTGAAACAATTCCTGCAGAGATGACTCAACCCTAAGTCGAAACAATGCCTGCAGAGACAACTCAACCTAGAGTCGAAACAATTCCTGCAGAGATGACCTAACCCTGAGTCAAAACATTGCCTGCAGAGACGACTTAACCCCGAGTCGAAACGATGCCTGCAAAGACGAATTAACCCCGTGTCGAAACGATGCCTGCAAAGACGAGTTAACCCCGCGGCGAAATGATACCTGCAGAGACAACCTAACCTGACTCGAAACAATGCCTGCGGAGATGACTCACCCCAGAGTCGAAACAATGCCTGCAGAGACAACTAAACCCTGAGTCGAAACAATGCATGCGGAGATGACTTTACCCCGAGTCGAAACAATGCATGCGGAGATGACTTTACCCCGAGTCGAAACAATGTCTGCAGAGGTGACTTAACCCTGAATCGAAACAATGCCTGCGATGACGCCTTAACCCCGAGTCGAAACATTGCCTGCAGAGATGACTTAGCCCCAAATCGAAGCAATACATGCAGAGATGACTTAACCCTGAGTCGAAACAATGCCTTATAAGATACTTTAACCCTAAGTCGAAATATTGCCTGCAGAGACAACCTAACCCTGAGTCGAAACAATGCCCGCAGAGACGACTCGACCCCGCGTCGAAACAATTACTGCAGAGACAACTTAACACTGAGTCGAAACAATGCCTGCGTAGACAGCTTAACCCTGAGTCGAAACATTGCCTGCAGAGACGACTTAATCCCGAGTCAAAACGTTGCCTAAAGAGACAAATTAACCCTAAGGCGAAACAATGCCTGCAGAGACGACCTAACCGTGAGTCAAAACAATGCCTGCAGAGACAAATCAACCCAGAGTTGAAACAATGCCTGCAGAGAATACCTAACCCCGAGTCGAAACAATGCCTGTGGAGGCGACTTAACCCCGAGTCGAAACAATGCCTGTGGAGGCGACTTAACCACGAGTCAAAACAATGACTGCAGAGACGACTTAACCCCAAGCCGAAACGATGCCTGTAGAGACGAATTAACCCCGAGGCGAAACAATGCCTGCAGAGAGGACTCAACCCAAAGTCGAAACAATGCCTGCGAAGATGACTTAACCCTGAGTCGAAACAATGCCTTCAGAGACGACCTAACCCTGAGTTGAAACAATGCCTGCGAAGAGGACTTAACCCTAAGTCGAAACATTGTCTGCAGAGATGACTTAACCCTAAGTCGAAACAATGCCTGTAGAGACGACTTAACCCTGAGTCGAAACAATGCCTGCAGAGATAACTCAACCTAGAGTCGAAACAATTCCTGTAGAGACGACTTAACCCCGAGTCGAAACAATGCCTGTTGAGACGACTTAACCCTGAGTCGAAACAATGCCTGCAGAGACGACCTAACCCTAAGTCGAAACAATGCCTTCAAAGACAACTTAACCCTGAGTCGAAGCAATGCCTGCAGAGACGACTTAACCCTAAGTCCAAACAATGCCTGTAAAGACGACTTAACCCTAAGTCAAAACAATGCCTGCAGAGACGACTCAACCTAGAGTCGAAACAATTCCTGCAGAGACGACTTAACCCCGAGTCGAAACAATGCCTGCTGAGACGACTTAACCCCGAGTCGAAACAATGCCAGCAGAGACAACCTAACCCTAAGTCGAAACAATGCGTGCAAAGACAACTTAACCCTGAGTCAAAACAATGCCTGCAGAGACAACTTAACCCTGAGTCGAAACAATGCCTGCAGAGACGACTTAACCCTAAGTCGAAACAATGCCTGCAAAGAGGACTTAACCCTAAGTTGAAACAATGATTACAGAGACGACTTAACCCTAAGTCGAAACAATGCCAGCAAAGAGGACTTAACCCCGAGTCGAAACAATGCCTGCAGAGACGACCTAAACCTGAGTAGAAGCAATGCCTGCTGAGACGACCTAACCCTGAGTCGAAACAATGCCTGCAAAGACAACTTAACCCTGAGTCGAAACAATGCCTGCAGAGACGACTTAACCCTGAGTCGAAACATTGCCTGCAAAGAGGACTTAACCCTAAGTCGAAACAATGCCTGCAGAGACGACCTAAACCTGAGTAGAAATAATGCCTGCTGAGACGAATTAACCCTAAGTCGAAACAATGCCTGCGAAGACGACTTAACCCCGAGTCGAAACAATGCCTGCAGAGACAACTTAACCCTGAGTCGAAACAATGCCTGCAGAAACGACTTAACCCTGAGTCGAAACAATGCCTGCAGAGACGACTTAACCCTGAGTCGAAGCAATGCCTGCAGAGACGACTTAACCCTAAGTCGAAACAAAGCCTGCAAAGAGGACCTAACCCTAATTCGAAACAATGCCTGCAAAGAGGACTTAACCCTAAGTCGAAACAATGCCTGCAGAGACGACTTAACCCTAAGTCGAAACAATGCCTGCAATGAGGACTTAGCTCTAAGTGTAGACATTGCCTGCAAAGATGACTTAACCCCGAGTCGAAACAATGCCTGCAGAGACAACCTAAACCTGAGTTGAAATAATGCCTGCAGAGACGACTCAACCTAGAGTCGAAACAATTCTTGCAGAGACGACTTAACCCAGAGTCGAAACAATGCCTGCAAAGAGGACTTAACTCTAAGTCTAGACATTGCCTGTAAAGACGACTTAACCCCGAATCGAAACAATGCCTGCAGAGACAACCTAAACCTGAGTAGAAACAATGCCTGCAGAGACGACTCAACTTAGAGTCGAAACAATTCTTGCTGAGATGACTTAACCCTGATTCAAAACAATGCCTGCAGAGATAACTCAACCTAGAGTCGAAACATTGTCTGCAGAGATGACTTAACCCTAAGTCGAAACAATGCCTGTAGAGACGACTTAACCCTGAGTCGAAACAATGCCTGCAGAGATAACTCAACCTAGAGTCAAAACAATTCCTGCAGAGATGACTTAACCCTGAGTCAAAACAATTCCTGCAGAGACGACTTAACCCCGAGTCGAAACAATGCCTGTTGAGACGACTTAACCCTGAGTCGAAATAATGCCTGCAGAGACGACCTAACCCTAAGTCGAAACAATGCCTGCAAAGACGACTTATCCCTGAGTCGAAGCAATGCCTGCAGAGACGACTTAACCCTAAGTCGAAACAATGCCTGCAAAGACGACTTAACCCTAACTCAAAACAATGCCTGCAGAGACGACTCAACCTACAGTCGAAACAATTCCTGCTGAGACGACTTAACCCCGAGTCGAAACAATGCCTGCTGAGACGACTTAACCCCGAGTCGAAATAATGCCAGCAGAGACGACCTAATCCTGAGTCGAAACAATGCCTGCAAAGACAACTTAACCCTGAGTCGAAACAATGCCTGCAGAGACAACTTAACCCTGAGTCGAAACATTGCCTGCAGAGACGACTTAACCCTAAGTCGAAACAATGTCTGCAAAGAGGACTTAACCCTAAGTAGAAACAATGATTACAGAGACGACTTAACCCTAAGTCGAAACAATGCCTGCAAAGAGGACTTAACCCATAGTCGAAACATTGCCTGCAAAGACGACTTAACCCCGAGTCGAAAAAATGCATGCAGAGACGACCTAAACCTGAGTAGAAACAATGCCTGCTGAGACGACCTAACCCTGAGTCGAAACAATGCCTGCAAAGAGGACTTAACCCTAAGTCGAAACATTGCCTGCAAAGACGACTTTACCCTGAGTCGAAACAATGCCTGCAGAGACGACTTAACCCTGAGTCAAAACATTGCCTGCAAAGAGCACTTAACCCTAAGTCGAAACAATGCCTGCAGAGACGACCTAAACCTGAGTAGAAATAATGCCTGCTGAGACGACTTAACCCTAAGTCGAAACAATGGCTGCGAAGACGACTTAACCCTGAGTCGAAACAATGCCTGCAGAGACAACTTAACCCTGAGTCGAAACAATGCCTGCAGAGACGACTTAACCCTGAGTCGAAACAATGCTTGCAGAGACGACTTAACCCTGAGTCGAAGCAATGCCTGCAGAGACGACTTAACCCTAAGTCGAAACAATGCCTGCAAAGAGGACTTAACCCCAAGTCGAAACAATGCCTGCAAAGAGGACTTAACCCTAAGTCGAAACAATGCTTGCAGAGACGACTTAACCCTAAGTCGAAGCAATGCCTGCAAAGAGGACTTAACCCCAAGTCGAAACAATGCCTGCAAAGAGGACTTAACCCTAAGTCGAAACAATGCTTGCAGAGACGACTTAACCCTAAGTCGAAACAATGCCTGCAATGAGGACTTAACTCTAAGTCTAGACATTGCCTGCAAAGATGACTTAACCCCGAGTCGAAACAATGCCTGCAGAGACAACCTAAACCTGAGTAGAAACAATGCCTGCAGAGACGACTCAATTTAGAGTCGAAACAATTCTTGCTGAGACGACTTAACCCCGAGTCGAAACAATGCCTGCAGAGACAACCTAAACCTGAGTAGAAACAATGCCTGCAGAGACGACTCAACCTAGAGTCGAAACAATTCTTGCTGAGACGACTTAACCCCGAGTCAAAACAATGCCTGCAGAGACGACCCTACCCTGAGTCGAAACAATGCCTGCAAAAACGACTTAACCCTGAGTCGAAACAATGCCTGCGAAGACGACTTAACCCTGAGTCGAAACAATGCATACAAAGACGACTTAACCCCTAGTCGAAACATTGTCTGCAGAGACGACTTAACCCTAAGTCGAAACAATGTCTGCAGAAACGACTCAACCTAGAGTCGAAACAATTCCTGCAGAGACGACTTAAGCCTGAGTCGAAACAATGCCTGCTGAGACGACTTAACCCCGAGTCGAAACAATACCTGCAGAGACGATTTAACGAAGCTCAATTGGTTAAGTCGTCTCTGCAGGCATTGTTTCGACTCAGGGCTTAATTTCGAATCCATGCTCAGCCAGAAGCATTTATCATAAATGAATTTCCAGTGGATATACATACCCAAAAACTAAAATCCTACATCAAGTGACGTTGTGGATTATATTTACATGGATTAAAATCACCTGTGTCAGTGATACATATGATTTATATATATATATATATATATATATATATATATATATATATATATATATATATATATATATATATATATATATATATAATATATATATACATATTGACGTAAGTATTATGCCTCTGTAATTTATATATATATATATATATATATATATATATATATATATATATATATATATATATATATATATATATATATATATATACATATATATATATATATATATATATATATATATATATATATATATATATATATATATATATATATATATATATATATATATATATATATATATATATATATATATATATATATATATATATATATATATATATATATATATATATATATATATATATATATATATATATATATATATATATATATTTTACAGAGGCATAATACTTACGCCGATTGTTATGAAAATATATAGTATGCTTATTCTAAAGAGTCTGGAGAGAAAGATTGATGAAAAGCTTAGAGATGAACAAGCAGGCTTTAGTAAAGGTAAAAGTTGCACTGACCAAATTTTCATTTGGAGACATGTTGTACAGCAATGCGCAGAATGTAGAAATCCTCTTTTGATGGCATTTGTGGTCTATGAAAAAGCCTTTGATAGTGTGCACCGGCCAATTTTGTGGAAAGTTTTGCGTTATTATGGAATTCCTCATGAATATGTAAATTTTTTATGTCTGTTCATGAGCTTAGCAAATGCAAAGCTAATGTTAATGGAGTCTTATCAAATGAATTTCCAGTGAACAGCGGAGTATTCCAAGGGAATTTGTTGTCAGCTATGTTGTTTATCCTCCTCATGGATTTTGTAATGCGTAGAACAGTCGGAGATGGTAAAGAAATATTAGACTGGATTGGTGATAATAATTTAGCACACTTAGAGTATGCTGATGATGCTGTGCTTATTAGCAGAAAACCGCAGGATTTGCAATGCTTGCTCACCAGAATGCTTGAAATATCACAGGAGGTTGGGCTGAAATTAAATAGAAGAAAGACAGAGATGATGAGAACAGTATGCGATGGAAGATGAAATATCATTGGGAGGAGAAAGTATTAATGAGGTAGAATCATTGAAGTATTTAGGAACTAAAATCTCCAATACAGGGTCTTTAGAATTAGAGTTTAGGGAAAGGTTGAGAATAGCAAATCTGGCAATAGCTAGGTTAAGTAAAATTTTTAAATCAATTCGCTTGACATTACATATAAAAATCCGACTATATATCAGTTGAGTGAGGTCTGTGAACAATAGATTTAGTAGATTTGAGAACAAAGCCCTCAGAAGTATATTAGGAGTTAAATTGCAGGACAGGATTAGAAATGAAGCTATAAGAGAGATTACTCTAGTGCCATATGTGGATGATATAATGGGGAGGGGTAGATGGAAATGGTTTAGGCATGCTCTCCGCACTCCCCAAGAGAGATTATTTCACCAAACGTTCAGCTGGGCTCTACAAGGCACTAGAAGAGTTGGAGGACTCGGGCCTACATGGGTGAGGACTATGAAGCGCGAAGTAGATGATGATGAATGGAAAAGTATTGAATTAAAAGCTCAAGATAGAGACGAATGGCGAAATCTAACCGATGTCCTTTGTGTCAATAGGTGTAGGATGTATATATATGTGTATGTGTGTGTGCGTGTGTGTGTGTGTGTGCGTGCGCGCGTCCGCGTATCGTATCTACTTGTGTCTGTGTGCGCTTATGAAACTCACATAGGCTAACTCTTCCAATTTTAAAGTTTAAATAGCTTGACTTTTCAGACCCGAAGGTGTTTCGCTCCTCTTCTTTTTCTCTTCATCAACCATTGTTAAGTAATATTCTAAATTTTATTTTCCCCTGCAATTATTTCTGCGCGCTGAACGCAAGTATCTACAGACTATTCAAGAAAGACAGAATCAACATGAGCATTTAATTAACTAAACACTTCTCTCCCACATTCAAGTTTGTTCGCTCAAAATATGGATTAATTAATTTCCCGCGTGTAAGTTTATCTTTATAAGCTTGCATTTATTTTAAATTGATATCTTCAAAATAGGCGAAGCTAGTAGAGTATGCAGTAATTTGCAAGTCATTAATATTTAATTGTTCTATTGTATACGGTCTTTACTGAGCGTTCGTTTACTTTCTCTAATGATAATAGAATAGTGCAAAATTATTCATTGGATTTTGATATATATAGGTTATATATATATATATATATATATATATATATATATATATATATATATATATATATATATATATATATATATATATACATATATATATATATATATATATGTATATATATATATATATATATATATATATATATATATATATATATATATATACAGTATGTATAACTAAATATATTTTCAATGGAAATTCCCTTCATATCAGAACTATGTAAGAAATTATGTATGTTTAGTGAAGATATGACATTCAAATAACCTAAAAAAGCAATTTTCAACGCATTCATTAACGATGGTAATGAATTTAAAGATTACTTGTGCATCTTTTGCAAAGCCTAATATTTCAAGGAGCTTAGTTAGGCAGGACTGACGTTAGAGGGGATTCTTTCCTGCCTGAGTAAACCCAATCTCTTTGTAGCCTTTGCTTGGGTGAATGCAAACAATATATAAAAAAAAAAGCAATGAGGAGTGTTTCGGCTGAGGGAACCCAAGCAAGACAAAGGAATTCTCAGCAGCCTCCTCGGGTCATATCTAGGAAAATGAGGATGAACATGTTTGGAGAATGACGGAAGAAATGGTATCTACTCGAACAAAATACGAATTTCTAATGGCCACTCAAGTTGTTTCTGAGAGATTATACACAAATCTGATCTCAATAACTTCTGATTTTCGACTTATCAATTGTTAATGATTTCGTAGTCTCACTTGCAATATACTTTATATTCATATTCATATACAACTGGTTATATATGAATCAATATGCTAATTAAAGATTTCACTGAAAACTACATTCAAGATGATGGTTTCAGCGTTTTGCCCTTAAATATCAGAAGGCGTATAACACCGGTGATTGGTACAATCAGCCAGTCATCATGCAATTATTTAGCTCTTTTTAGTAATCTTGAAAAGATATTTATTGTTTCACATCAAGACTTTTTTTTTGCCAGTTTAATTTTTCAATGTTATTTATTAGTTTAGGGATCTTAGAAGAGGTTGTCCATGAAAAACACAGTGAACTGACTTTTCACGCCCTGGGAAGTAAGTTTCTTTGAGCCTTCTACTTAAGTTTCAAATGTACTAACTATTAGGTATGTAAGGAAGTTATAATCATTCCTTTCTCTTTTCGTTTTGGAAGACCAGGTGATTGATGCTGCGTTGATGTGAGTATAAATCTCGTATATATATTATGTCCCTTGGTGCTTAAAATAGCCATAGATTTTTCGGCAGAATGTTTGGTTATTTAAGAAATGCAGATGTAATTATGGTTTTTCTCTAGAATTTAGTTATGAACACTGTTATCTTTGCATTGAACTTTGCTGCAATATTAAGCAAGAGAATTTTCGTCAATGGCTGAAGAGCAGGATTCTCAATTATTACAGAATGGTTTCGACCTCTCTGTTGCACTTGTGATCTGCTGCAGCATGAAGGTAAAAAATTGCGTTAGAGTGAACAATGAAGTGCCAGGGGAAGAATGGATACACCGAAAGAGGCTCAAGTTTTCTTCCTTATTCTGTTTTTCCTGATTCTTATAACCTATGCTTCATTCATTATTCTGCATCTTGATTTTCTCACTGGGCAAGGGCATGGAAAGCTCTTGCCTGGAGGAGGAGTGAAAGCAAGCAAAACTGATATAGTTAAATGAGTATGAGCAATCAGATTACGAAGGCTTGTGAGCCTCCACAATTGTTATAGAATTTGTCGGCAACACCCAACGAGCTGAGCAGGTACCTACTCGAAGCTCATTAAGTTCACCCTGTCCTTACTTGTGTACCTTTTGATAGTTTAATGCCATCGAAGCATGTGAATCATCATAATCCTCTTGGCGCATTTACTTTTCAACAAATGTTTGAAAGGATAGAGCTTGCATCCCAATCTTTCAGGGTTGTAGCCTAGCTAATAATAATAATAATAATAATAATAATAATAATAATAATACCAGACATGGTAATTGCATGTAATATCAGTTGTCTTGATTAACCATATGGCTTGAATGATGGAGATGTCTTTCTCCCTACTCTTCGACCTGTGTTGGAACTGACTGTGTGTGAATGCAACTCTGGATGCAGAGCAAGATGCAGCTGCTCAAAGAAATGTCTTTCTTGTAATCTTTTCTAAAAAATTATACTGGTGACGGTTCAATCTGGACGAAATTTGATGTGTTGACGATGTTGATGACTTGGAATCGGTGACTTGATTGTCTTTATAGGATGAGTTGCAAGGCGATGGCACTTACTAAATATGATATCTCATCGTTGATGTAGAGTTTGCTTGGAAATTGTTTAATATCCCTGAAGTGTACGGTTTTCTTTATTCAGTAGCTCTGATACTTTGTGTTAAATATTTTAATTCGCTATTTTTATCTTATGAAGTATCTGTCTTTTTATGAGACAACATTTGATAAAAATTTGCATATTTAGATTTCTTTTAAGGGTAATTGGTTCTTTTGTAATTGAAGTCTCATGGATGTTTTCAGCATTCAGGGATAGGGTAACTTCTTGTAAACGCCCTTGTCTGAAATTTTGTTATACAGGAGTTCGAGACCTGCTGGACTTCGAAAATTTCTATGAGCGTCTGCTTCCTCACTATTCTTGTGAGCTAGGGAGTTGTTCAGTTTCGGAGAGCCTGTAGGTCTACCTGCAGGGTCTTCAGCAGTCATTGGATGGTCTTAGCTTGATGGAGAGGGGCTTGGGCGCTGATCATGTGTTTATATAGTTAGTCTGTAGGACATTGTCCTATCCTGTGCCTCTGAACCTTGTTTACCAAACTGAATCTGGTTATATCTAATAACTGGGCTTATGAATAATTTGTAAATGCAGAGAGGCATAGCAGATATGCCAATATTGTTGAAATATTTGTAGTCAGATGTTACTGAGAAACGCCTTTCTTAATAATTATTCATTTTAGATATAAATAATTCATCCACATAGAGATACAGCAGGTGGTATATTTTTTATTTTATTTTGATATTCATTAATTCTTTTAGGTACTTGCATTGACGAATTTAATGCATTACTCTTGTTTACTATTCCATTGTATTCAAAGTAGTAATTCTTTGTTATATCGTACCTTAATAATCAACAAGCCATGTATTTAGTCCAGTTCTGTAGTATGTTTTCGTTGTAGTTTCATTTTTGTACAATTGAAACAAGGTGTTTCTTGATTGAACTGTTATTAAAGTTTTTATTTTTCTCTTATTTTCTCATGTCTTGAGCCTCGTGAAAATAGTTCATGCTAAAATGTATGTATCATTGTCGTAAAAGCAGCTTCGATTGTTGACTTGGTATTTAGCCAGAAATAGATAGGTACCGATGGCCGCAGTAACTTCATAGGTACCAATGTTCGCATTGAAATTGTCACTGAAACCTCCTGCAATAAGCCACTGATTATCAAGATATGTTCACTTATGTAGCTTCATATTTTGAGCGATAACAATAAGGAAGGGCCCCACTCAGGTGTCTAGGCATCAGGGAATTTTGGCTTGATCTATTATATAATTTTGACTCAAAAAGATTTATAAAAAAAAAAGTAGCAGATAATTCCTGCTTGGGTTGATCGCGTGACATTTCGAACCAGCTTTAAAGATGGCACTGTTAATCATGACAGTTGAACACTGCTCAGAAGTTGTTGTTTAGCTTTAACTTGGTAATAAATTACACATCCAGTAGTTTACAAGATATCAAAAACGATTATTTTTATTACATATACTAAACATATTTTGGTTTAGTTCTTGTAACCATTTAACATACTCGAGGCTACTTCTTCAAAATACCTTATTGACTCTCATCCGACGGATTGCTATTAACCAACGCATTTAAAGTTATGCCTGAATATGTAAGCATCTTGCTTATAACCAGTTTAAATTAAATTCTTAAATTTTTCCAAATGTAGAAGAGCCTGTTTATTGAGAGGGTGCACTGAATTGAATATATAAGATCTCAAGTAGATTTCGCATCGACTTCTCAGTCATTGTCTGTCTCGTGGATCAGAAACCTTCATTATCTATTTTTCCCTCGGTTATTTGTTATAGTAATGACTGATGAGTATCAGAAGTTTAAGTACGTTTAAAAAAACTTCAGAAATATCACTAAACAAATAAACTAATGCAAAGAATTGTTAGGAAGTTTACTGTTTAATTGATTTACTGGCTAGACAGAGCAAATCAGCAACGGTGATTTTTTTATTCATTATGATTTCGCCCTTGACTATGATTTTAATCTTTTACATCTCAGCAAAAGTATCGATATTTATTTTAGTATAGAATAATGTGTATGCCTTTTGTTAATTAATCCCTAATGGGTTGTGGTAGCCTGAAGTTCTGCCGGACTGGGGTTCGAGTCATGCTCAAGCTCGATGGTTTCTTGTGTCTGCAACCTCACCGTTCTTGTGAGCTAATGTTGTGGGCTTTGGGAAAGCCTAAAGGTCTACATGCAGTCATTGCCTGGCCCTCCCTGATCCTAGCTTGGGTCAGTCTCTAGTGCATTGTGCTGATAGCTTGGTCATCGTCACTCTCCCTTGCCTCTGCCATTCATGAGTGACCTTTAAACCTCTAAACATTAAACCTTCGCATCAATAATCGCTGGTTTTATGCTCTCTCTCTCTCTCTCTCTCTCTCTCTCTCTCTCTCTCTCTCTCTCTCTCTCTCTCTCTCAGCCAGTCACTGCTATCAAGCCCAGCTGATATCATCTCTTATCCACCTACCAGCAAATGGGGTAATTATCGCCATCTGAACTTTATGAACCAGCCCTCATTAACTGATATGAATAACCCAGTCATTAGCATTTAAATCCAGTTTTATAATCTTTAGGAAATAATTTATTCCGCCTCTTAAATGCTGCTCGGTGGCGAGGAGAGTTTAGTGACCACTGAGTTGTTTTCTTTGCTTTATAAATCAAGAAAATATGCGTTGACAAGGAATATGGTGTACTCTCTCTCTCTCTCTCTCTCTCTCTCTCTCTCTCTCTCTCTCTCTCTCTCTCTCTCTCTCTCTCTCTCTCTCTCTCTCTCTCAGTAAAATATCTAAAGAACTTGTGTAACCTCTCTCTCTCTCTCTCTCTCTCTCTCTCTCTCTCTCTCTCTCTCTCTCTCTCTCTCTCTCTCTCAGTAAAATATCTAAAGAACTCGTGTAGCCCCTCTCTCTCTCTCTCTCTCTCTCTCTCTCTCTCTCTCTCTCTCTCTCTCTCTCTCTCTCTCTCTCTCTCTCTCTCTCTCTCACAGTAAAATATGTAAAGAACTTGTGTAACCTCTCTCTCTCTCTCTCTCTCTCTCTCTCTCTCTCTCTCTCTCTCTCTCTCTCTCTCTTTAATTTCCCAGTTTCCTGCAGCATTTGCCATCTTGGTCAATCCTTCTGGTTTCTCTATAAGCACGCCAACATCATTACATCTCTCCATATCCCTCCTCCGTCCATCTACATATTTGAACGGTACTTGAACAAAGAAAATATGTATATTCAACTGAATTTGACATCATTTCTTGTACCATCAACATATTACTCCCACTTTCTTTCCTCCTCCTTCCTACAAGCACATAAACGACCCTCCTTTATTCTCTATCCCATCTCTCATTCGCCACCACATCT
>NC_090726.1:136792468-136802468 GCF_036898095.1 Palaemon carinicauda | reverse complement strand
TTTATTTTTGCTTTTATTTTTAAAGCGTTGGGTTGAAGTTTATCGCCTCCAGTTTATTTGCATTAAAGTTGAAATGTGATAGCCGCGATGTTCCCCGAAAACTGGTTTTTAGTAGCAATTCTTCATCCTATGGCTGCCCCGAGGTCCCCTCGGCGTTGGTTTTAATGTTATTCCCTCCTATCTTGTTGTTATCGGTGATTTCGAAGTAGCAAGATTATAAACACGCTGAAGAGAATTGTTTCGATATCCTACCACTTCTGGACATTAACGAACGTTTTTGAAAGTGAACGAAAGCCTGTAAACTTAGCAGCTGTCTTTAACGTAGGGATTAAAGGTTTGAGCACACGAATTATTCTGAAAAGTGGACGCATAATTCTTGTTTTTTACTTTACTTACAGAGGGAGTAAGGTTTATGAGATAAAAGCCAAGAATAGCAATTAAATGAATAGGGATTCCGTTCTTTCGAATAGTTGCCATTGTCCATGAGAACTGTCACATTCAAAGAAAGTTTCTTTCCTTTTTAATCGTCTGAAAGAAAAATTTAGTATTAAGTGGATATCATATAAGAAGCCTTAAGAAATTTTTGGACTTTTAATCTGGATGTTGAAGGTCACAAAACTCCATTAGTTTTCGTGAGTGAGTTCTGATTATTTCAATTTACAACTCTATTTTTTAATACGTTATTTAACTAAAGGGACTTTTTATGTAAAAAGGTCAGTCATCGTGGGTCCTACTGGTTATTTTGAATCCAAAACTGTGCCTGGTTGAATAGAATAAGAACATAAGTTACAAGCGCATTACATCAAACACAAACGATAAAGTCACTTTTCACACTCGCAGAGTTCAACTGTAGAGCAAAACTTTTAATGCTCTTAGTATTTGCACTCATTAAAGACCAAATTTGGGATAGCTAATGACGTGGCAAAGATTCCGTCGGACGGAATGAAGCCTGTTACAAAGTGGATTAATTTTATTGATCTAATTAGAGAAACACGTTCCACCTTTTACAGCAGAAAATGTCGCTTTTATTCGCTCCTCCTCGACGATGGAACTTGTATCGGTAACTCTGCTAATTCTCCAGATAAGATAAATAAACCTTTATCTTTGGGATTAGATAAAAAGACGTCAAAATGCTAAAAAGGACAGTTCTCTAATGATAAGAACTGGGAGGTTTGCGTATTTCTGGCTATTACCAAATTTATATACCCTTTTTTTTCATTGTTTCTTAGACTTCTGGGATTTTATTCTAGACTCATATGGAAATATTTGTTTTTTATTCAAAGAGAAAGGGATCTCTCTGGTATGTCCTTTGGTTCGACCAACTACAGTAGAACCCACTCTCTGTCACTTACTTGTATGAATTTTGTATTCGTAAATAATGGTATTAATTGACCTGGATCTTCATTTGTAATTATCATTGATTGGAGGAGGTATAATTATTTCTGGCGTAACGAAATTTTATACAAGACTTGGCATTCCCCTCATTTTGTTCTTTCATTGTGTTGTATTATTTTTTCTTGTAGTATGTTTTTCTTATTGAGATTTATAGTGATTAAGTCTTTTGTAATTAAGAATGCAACAAAAACACTTAACAACCATTCCTAATTTCCTGTCAATTATTACATATTATTAAGAACTGAAGATTGTCCAAAGGAATATTAGATATTTCCCTCATTCGTGTGTAACCGCAAGGTAAAAAAAAAAAAAACCACTTGAATCAGGAGAAATTTTAAAAAGTCGTTCACATTTTAGATACTGCATCACTAATTAGATGTTACGTAAGTACAGTTGAGGGAAAAATATATTATAGTTTTCATACATATAAGCTACCTGGGAAATCATAGTGAAGTGGCTTATCAACATCTGGTTAAGCAAGTACGTGCGTCTTAGTTGAATGGGATCGGCTAATGTTCAGAATAAGATAAAAATAGATGACCCGCCCTAGAAGCAAGGTCATTCGTAAGCTTTTTTTATACGATAAGCGTTCAGTATGGTACTGTAAATGTTATTATGCATATATATATATATATATATATATATATATATATATATATCTATATATATGCGATTATGTTTGTGTTTAATTTGTATATATATATATATATATATATATACATATATATATATATATATATATATATATATATATATATATGTTTGCTCTTGTGTGTATTTATATGCGTTTGTGTATATATATATATTTATATATATATATATATATATATATATATATATATATATATATGTATATATATATATATATATATATATATATATATACAGTATGTATACACATACTATTACATATTATATGCACGGGTACATATCAAAGTTTAATTACTCAACAGATAACTTTTACATCGAATTTTGTCTAACAAATTGCATTTGCAGTTCCACATTGACTCATATATAAGTTTTTTGCAATCGACGTTTTCTCTTTAAGATTCAACCGTCCCATATACTTCTATAATAATAAAGTAATGAATGTTTAAAGCTTATTATTTGTGTATTGGAAGAGATTCCCGATAAGTTCTTAGAATTTTTCCCCAAAAGGTTATCCATAAAGATGAACCTGCATCTTTGTCATAAGTGAATGGAAGGCTCATCGAAATATTAAAGAAATGTTTATGAATATTTTATCTGTATTATTTAGGAAATTGTTTGTTTTATGTTCCGGTCGTATGTGGAATTGTTTAGTATTTGAAATTTTTGTGTAACAAGGCCATCATTATTGACCATATATATCTTTTCATTCGATAAGGAACAGTTAAATTACGACGAAATATACACTTGTCTTTCTTCTCGAGGGCGGGGAAGTGAAGTTACGATCAAAGTGACAATCTCCACGCTAATTCCTAAAACATAGCCTAGTTGGAAAAGCAGGATGCTATAAGCCCAAGGGCCCTAACAGGGAAAATAGATCAGTGAGCAAAAGAAATAAGGAAATATACTACAAGAGAAGTTTAAGAATAATAAAAACATTAAAATAAATCTATCATGTATAACCTATAAAAACTTCAAATAACAAGAGGAAGAGTATACCCTCAACCAAGAGAACTCTACCCCAAGACAGTGGAAGACCATAGTACAAAGGCTATGGCACTACCCAAGACTAGAGAACAATGGTTTGATTTTTGAGTCTCCCTCTCCTAGAAGACCGCTTGCCACAGCTAAAGAGGATTTTCTACTCTTACCAAGAGGAATATAACCAATACCTAGCATTTTTCTGGACTGGAGTTCGAGTCCCCCTCAAGCTCGATAATGTCTTGTAGCGTCTGTATCCTCACCATCCTTGAAAGCAGAGGATTGGGAGTCTGATGGCCATTGTCTGACCCTCTCTGCTGCTAGCTTGGGTGGAGAGAGGGTTGGACGTTGATGATATGAATATATTGTCAGCCTCTAGGTCGGTCTAGGACATTATCCTGATGGGGCATTGTCCCTGTCCCTTGCCTTTGCCATTCATGAGTGACCTTTAAACCTTTAAACCAGTAAAAGATTACATATACAATCAAACTTCAAGATCCCGACATATCTTCACCTCCGTCGGGTTCCACACGTGCATGCATTCATCCTTAACGCAGGTGACGGGTTTTGCTAGACGCACCTGCGAGCAAACAGCATCTACTTATACAAAACACTTTTGGCAGACCCCGCCCCTCAGACAGCCTCTTTTTGCTCATCCGAGGCATTTAAGCTAATGGATCAGAACCGACGGGAGACGCCTTCTGCTTGTGTCTTTGGCTCTGTATGTGGCGTAGCCCAACGTGCCTCCTCGGGTGCTCTCATTTGCCTGTTTGTGTAATAAGTAAATTGTGGGAGATCTCTTGTCTGGTTCTGAGATCAGGATGTTGCGAGAGATGGAGATGTGTTTTGGTGATAACAAATGTTGTGGCGATGGAAATTTGTTTATTGTTCGTTAGATAAGTAGATTATGGGTCTCTCTCTCTCTCTCTCTCTCTCTCTCTCTCTCTCTCTCTCTCTCTCTCTCTCTCTCTCTCTCTCTCTCTCCTTTATTATACAGAATAATTCCCATGACAATGACTGAAGCACAAACACAAGCGTACACACACACACACGTACACACACACACATATATATATTATATATATATATATATTAGGTGTATCTCTCTCTCTCTCTCTCTCTCTCTCTCTCTCTCTCTCTCTCTCTCTCTCTCTCTCTCATTCTTTTTATTTTCATCTTTCAAATTTCTTAGCAAGTTTTTGTGAATAAGTGTTCGGGTGTTTTTGCTCCAATTGAATTACTTGCACATATAGCTTGAAAGCTTTCGGCACCTCCCTTACAGTATGATTCTCTCTCTCTCTCTCTCTCTCTCTCTCTCTCTCTCTCTCTCTCTCTCTCTCTCTCTCTCTCTCTCTTTATTATACAGAATGATTCCCATGACAATGACTAAAGTACAAACACAAACGTACACACACACACACACACACACACACACACATATATATATATATATATATATATATATATATATATATATATATATATATATGTATATATATATATATATATATATATATATATATATATATATTTATATAGGTATATATGAATCTCTCTCTCTCTCTCTCTCTCTCTCTCTCTCTCTCTCTCTCTCTCTCTCTCTCTCTCTCTCTCTTTCTCTCTTTACGTTTAAATTGATGAATTATACATATCCTGTGCAGAAAGCATCCACAACGCTAGTCGCTTCATTCACTCAGGAGAAGATCACTGCCTACCTGTGTGTCTCTTCCCCATCCAACCCCGCTCCCACATGCCACACCGTTCACCTCTATATTGCAAACACTCACTTGCTTCTCAAATATGAAGGCTCCACCTTTCCAATACCTTTTCAGGTTTTTCCTCCCTCTTTCCTTATTTCACTTCAGAATTGCATAGTCCCTCCGTCAACCTTCCATTCTCCATTCTTTCTTTGTGGTCGAACCATCTCAAAACACTCTAAATCTCCCTTACACCAGCCCTTTTACAATTCTTGCATATCACTGCATTTCTCATGCTCTGATTCTCCATATACCACAAATACTAGAAAGGCAATTCTCCTCGACTGCTTCCATTTTGTTTTCTTTCATTTTTGTTCAATATCCACACACCACTTCTATTGGGGAATGTTGGTTCAATAGTCTCTTCTTTCAAACTAACCTTTTGTTACATCCTATCAATCTGTTTCAAGTATTCTAATGACTTCCTTACTCCGTTACTCACTTCTTCCCCTTCGTCTGTAATATTTATTCAAATATTCCTAAGAATATACTGTTTTTATTCTGTTTCGGTTCATATTAACATCACTGCTCCATCTCCCTAGATTCCATTCACCCTCATATATACTCGTAACTTTCTCCTTTAGAATATTCTCTGATATCTCTAGTATCTTTATCATCATAACGAAGGGAATATCTTTGTACACATAGATTATCGGATATAGCCTCACGTTTGTGGGACAGGCTATATTGACTAACAGAAAATCAGCATAAAGGTATTGCATTTTACAATGGCGCTGCTAACACTATCCCTTCCCCCACTCGAAGAAAGGAGTATAGTAACATCGCCTCTTACGTGCTATTTCTGTCTAATTTACTGGACCAAATAAACAATAAAATCAGCAGCCGGATGATATGGACAAATTGAAAGATAGTTCCCCGTAAAAAGTCTGAGATGAACACGCAAAGGCTCTTTGTTTCCCTGGGGAGGAAGATTCAGGATTGCTGTTGATACGACTGTCAGGTGTACGAGAGTTAATTGTATCTCGCCAGGTATAAAACAGGTCCACCCATCCACAAGCTAGACAGCCCCCCCCTCCCAAGCCACTCTCTCCGTGCCTAATGAACCGAATCGAACACGCTGGATGTGTATTATGGGCGTATAAGAAATACTTGTATATGAATGAATGTGGTCTCGCTGGATTGTATCAGGATGCGCATGCTTCTATGCATATGCACTGCATTCATGCGGTAGTACGGTACATTTAATTGGAGTAAGTTTCGTATAACATTGGAGGATCACAATGCGTAACTGATAACAATAATCATGCATATCAACAGATACCTGATGCGAGAAATAAACTGCATTTTAGATATTTTAGAAGATACGTAATCACTGGAACATTTTTCTCCCCGATCGGAAAAGTTAAATAGTTTTAGGTGTCAGTACATGGATGGGTAATCGCGGACTAACGCCAGATATCATCTTTGTCACTCCCTTCATGGACACCTTTTGGGAATATTTCATCTAGCTAGTGATTCATTCTACAGTATATGAACATAAAAGAATAACATTAGGCAGATAACTTACTAATGTCATCTAACTGTCATTTTCTAGACTTCAATCAATTTTAAAGATTTTCACAGGAATATTCGTCATAATTTTCCTAATATATATATATATATATATATATATATATATATATATATATATATATATATATATATATATATATATATGTATATATATATATATATATATATATATATATATATATATATATATATATATATATATATATATATATATATATATATAGAGTTGTGTGCGTGTGTGTTCAAAGAGTTTTCCCTTTACCGAGTCACAATAAACTCGATTAGTTTTGTCGCGCGTTAGTGACATAACTATCACACACACACACAATATATATATATATATATATATATATATATATATATATATATATGTATATATATAGATAGATAGACAGATAGATATATATGCGAGTAAAGAATTTCCCCTTTTTGTATTCATGAGGTACAGTAAATTTGATATTAAAAGCTATTATGTGAAGTGATATTTGTATGTATGATAGTCACATTCGTTAGTGGCAAAACTATCACGCACACTCACACTGTCTCTCACACACACAAACACATACATACACACATATGTATATATATATATATATATATATATATATATATATATATATATATTTATATATATATATATACATATATATATATATATATATATATATTTATATATACTTATATATGTGTATATATATATATATACACATATATAAGTATATATAAATATATATATATATATATATATATATATGTATATATATATATATATGTGTAAATATATATATATATATATATATATATAAATATATATATATATATATATATATATATATATATATATATATATATATATATATATATATATATATATATATATATACATATACGTATATATATATTGTTTTTTTTTTTTGTGTGTATCTCTATTTCAATAAGCCTGAATCCCTTTGACAAAGGCACTTGAATGGTACAGCTGATTTCCCAGTAAATCTTTAAGAGTGAGGTTAAAAGCCACAAGGTGGTACCCATTCACTGCTGGGAGGGCTTTTGGGGGTTAGACTTGTAGCGAACTGCGACCTGTTGAAGGTGAGCGAAGTGCCCTACCAGTCAGCTGCACGTTGTTGTGGATTAAAGCCAACAGTTCTTGTTGGCACGGGCCATTTCCTTGGTCGGCCCGTAGAGTTGCACGTCCAAACTGGATGATGGCACTATCAAAAGTGGGTCGGTTGGAGTCGTTGCATCTCAAAGCGTATTAGTTTGATTTTTTGATAGCGTGATAGTTTTACAATAACCTGCTCGTAACGTTTCATGGTATATTATTATTATTATTATTATTATTATTATTATTATTATTATTATTATTATTATTAACGGTTTATATGTTTGGTATGTACGATGTATATATGCTGTACCCAAAAATCATAAAATATATAATTTTTGTTAACGGTGAAAACTTAGGTTATTTTAGTTGATTTATGAGTAAAGGTATGTGACAGACGGTACGCATAGGTATGACATTTCTGAAGTAAATGATAAGTGGTGAGAGTCGAGTGTAAAAATGTTTTGATATAGACTTCTTTTTTTAGAAATACCTGGTTTCTTAAGAAGTATATCAGATTTGGACCGATAAAAATGAAGGGGGATAAGATAGATTGAAAAATGCGTAGCCTTATAGACACTTAAGAGGTATTCCAAATTCCAATATGGATTTAAAGAATCAGCTGAGAGAGTTTGAGGGTATAGCAGGTAGTTAGATGAATTAAACATTTATTGGAAGGTAAGGAAATCACAGTTTTGTTAAACTGAATAATATAATATGCATTATTTAAATGGCTAGAATAGATAGTAAAAAGTAAAGTAAGAGAGAGAAAATAAGAAAAACAACAAGAATAGTGTTGAAGATGGAGAACAATTTTTTTTTTTTTTTTTTTTTGTAACAGACAGATACATGTATTTCCTGTTTTATAGTGCAGATCGTGCCAGACTGATACATGTATTTTCTGTTTTTAGTATAGATCTCCAACATGAACCAAAAATATACATTCCTTATTAAATTTTATACAAATGAGTGCAACCATCACTGAAAATGATCATAGTCCACAAAATTTCTAATTCTAGATTTAAGTAAGGCGTAATTGATCTGCTGTTTTTACTGCTTATTGGCATTCAGGTCGATCTGTCAGAAAGAATAGAATTACTATCAGTCATGGAGATATAATGGTCTTTCTAGATTATTTTTCCAAACAAGTTCAACCTGTTTTGTATTTATTTAATCGGTATTGACATATGTAAATATGATATCTTACTCGAATTATTCAACTCGTCTGTTGATAATATTCTTTTTATACAGCTGTAGCAGGAGATTAAAAGAGGATCATTTAGCATCATCCCTTTGATAGAGAGAGAGAGAGAGAGAGAGAGAGAGAGAGAGAGAGAGAGAGAGAGAGAGAGAGAGAGAGAGAGAGAGAGAGAGAGAGAGAATGAATCTGTAAAATATCTTTCAAGTGTGTACATATATATATATATATATATATATATAGAGAGAGAGAGAGAGAGAGAGAGAGAGAGAGAGAGAGAGAGAGAGAGAGAGAGAGAGAGAGAGTTTTTTTTACAGAAAACTTCACAACGTTAGCCGCTTCATACATCAACACCGAGGATTCATCCTTAGAACGCTTTGCCATTCACCTCTGTATGGGACTCACTCTTGCACTTCCAGAATATTAGGGCCCTTTATCTATTGGTCTGGGTTTTCTCCTTGCTCCTTCCATTCTAGATCGTACATCTTTCATTAACCCATTGTATTCCATTCTTTCCTCATAACCAAACTACCTCAAAACACGGTGGGCTATCTTTACATATCCACTTTATTGTTTCTACCTTTCTTTTTCTTTCACATTCAGCATTCGAACACCAGTTCCATACATAGTTCCTTCATGAAAACCACTCCCCCATGTTGCTTGCATAAAACATTTTTTTTTTTTTTTTTTTTAACATTCTGCTAACATCCTTATTTCATGTATTAAGTGACTCGTCTCGCCGTCAACCATTGTATTTACTCTCAAGTGCTTTTTATGAACTAGATGTTTCTATCCTTCTGTTATTCTTATCAACATTCCTTCCGCGATGGCTTCTGTTTCAAGTGCTCCCATAATAATTATCTTGCTTATATACATTATACATTATATTTTGAGGTTGTAGGTTGGCCAGGGCACCAGCCGCCCGATGAAATACTACCGCCAAAGAGTTATGGAGTCCTTTGACTGGCCATACAATACTGCATCAGATCCTTCTCTCTGGTTACTGCTAATTTTCCCTTTGCCTACACTTACACTGAATAGCCCGGCCTATTCTTTTCACATTCTTCTGTCTTCATATACCAGCGAACACTATGATTACCAAACAATTCTTCATCGCCCGGGGAAGTGTTTAACTACTGCACTGTAAATCTTCAGTGGCTACTTTCCTCTTGGTAAGGCTAGAAGAGACTTTTTAGCTATGGTAAGCAGCTCAGCTAGGAGGAGGACACTCCGAAATCAAACCATTGTTCTCTAGTCTTGGCTAGTGCCATAGCCTCTGTACCATGGTCTTCCACTGTCTTGGGTTAGAGTTCTCTTGCTTAGGGTACACTCGGGTACGATATTCTATCTAATTTTTCTTCCTTGTTCTGTTAAAGTTTTTATAGT
>NC_090726.1:136769968-136787468 GCF_036898095.1 Palaemon carinicauda | reverse complement strand
TTCGAGAATTTAAGGTTCGATTGACTCCATCCACGAGATTGATATTTCGAACGTGACCTGGAAAGACCCACCGGCCTTAAAATGCCCCTCTGAGGGTCATGGGTGGTTGGGCATGATGAAATGGATCCTGCTGGTTATAAAGAATTCTTGGGGGTTGAAGGAAGGTATGTCATCGTATCCCCTAGGCCGGAAACGGCAAAACCTCAAGAGGTCCATTTAGTCTGCCAAATAGCATTTGTCCTTTTTCGGCTTCTTTTAGTCTCATTACGGTGGTTCCTTTAGCCGCTTTTGATGGACAGCGTTACCTAAGCTTCCCGGGGTAAGGATGTCCATTTATAGCGATCTCTTCTGATTATAAAAATCTGTGAAGATATCAACGATCATACAGAGGACTAAAAAGTAACATATTTCTTTCTATACTTCGGCATCTCAAGTACCTCCTTATTGACGATGTGAGGCCGCATCTTCTATTGTTTGCTACCCCAGGTCATTTCCTTAAACATTAAATTTCTCGTTATTTTGATATGTTCGTTTCATACGCATATTTCATAATGGGGAAATATTTCATGGAAACGTATACGTAAATAATGTTCTCCGATAGGAATTATTTCCTCCTTTCTTATGGAATAGAGAAATATACATTAGAATTTTGAGGGATTTTTTTTTTTTTGTTTCATCATAACTTTGGAACTTTGAAGAATCTCACTACAGTGGCCTCTTATCATTGGGTTTGCAAGGTAAAGGATAAGATAAGATAACGGGCGATATGTTAAATTTTGTTGATCTTGAACATTATCAAGATACTTGATGTGCTATGCTAGCAGACGGAGTTAAAGTAATATCTTTTATCCTCTTAACTTTGAACTTTTTTATAAGTTTTGTCTGCATTTGTAAGGAATCTTCTTCAAATCCATGCGTCAAACTTAGTCATTACGGATAGCTTTATTCATAAGCAGCTGAATGGTAACTTTGGTGTTTTTGATTTTATATATTGTAGCCTGTTCGAGGGGTTTGTGATTTTTATGGGGAATCTTTAAAGTTGCAAGATCTGATTTTTTTTACATTCATTTTCTTTTATATTTTTATTTTGAGCGGCATGGATATATCCAGTACTCAGAAACCACCGCCTTGAAGTTTGAAATACTGATGTTATGCAACATAAGGATAAAACCTCATGACGTAGAGATCGAATGTTTATACTGTACATCACGGCTCTGATAAATATGACAAAGTAAGGAGGGTTATCAAACCTCAGTATTTTATAGCATCCATTTCACAATTCTATGCTGAAGCATGTTATTAATTTTGTATTCAATATGTGGGTGGTAAAGTAGTCTAAAATGAAGTTGATGAAAATTAAAGTTTTACGATTTCTTTGTAATACCACCCTGACACTTGCACGAATTTGTGGCACATATTGGCACGACTCGAGTCGTGCCAATGCCCAAACTAGTCGTAAACTGGCGTGAAGTGTATGTAAACCCGTCGTGACATTGTGGCATGTCGTGACGAGAATTTTGAAATGTTAAAAATTTTGGTCACGACAAAATTTCGCGACCGGGTCGTGAACTATGCGCAAACTGTTTGTGAACTCATCGTGACCTCATCGGGAGGATGCGGGAGGATGCGTGCCACTGCGTGGCAATGCGTGCCATGCCACGACTGTCACGGACTGCCACGAATAGTTCACTAACAGCTCACGTCTAGTTCACAAGTAGTTGACGACATGTTCACGAATATGCGCGCATCGCAGCGTGGCCGTGCCTTCCCACTGACATGGTCACGTGTACTTCACTCATTAATGGCACGAGCAGTTCATGACTAGTTTACGCACTTCACGAACAGTTTGCGCATGGCACGAGCAGTTCACGATCAGTTCACGAACAGTTCACGAGCAGTTCACGACTACTGCGCAACAGTGGCGCTCGCGTCGGGGTGGGGATATGTATAGAGCTTCCTGGATGCTTCTCTGGTTTTGTTAAAGTTTTTATAGTTAAAATAGGAAATATTTACTTTGATGTTATTACTTTTAGCATCCTGCTTTTCCAACTAGGGTTATAACTTAGCTAATAGTAATAATAAAAATAATAATAATAATAATAATAATAATGATAATAATAATAACTAATGGAATATCTCTCTCTCTCTCTCTCTCTCTCTCTCTCTCTCTCTCTCTCTCTCTCTCTCTCTCTCTTTCTGTGCAGGCGACATCGTATTTTTGTCAGTTGAAAAAAGTTATAAGCGATTTTCTCAAAGTACTCACATTATTCGTACTTTCGATTTGAGGGTGATTTCATTTTACTTGCATTAATAGGGAAAACGTTTATATATTGTTGTGGTAGAAAATATGATATAATTATAATTACCTTGGTCAGCCCTTGTGCTAATTGTGTCTTTCTTCGAGATGGGGTTGCCTTTTCTTGCTCTTTTGCCTCTGCCAGCCTTTTCTGCTGCTCTTCAACAATGGCTAGAGCAGCTGCCAGGTATAGGAATCTTCTCCTCTTTGCAATGGTGTCTCTGACATTAAGCATGTTGTCTCTTCCAAAGCCAATCCAAACATGACCAAGGGTTGGAGAGGCCTCGTTTTTATATGGCATGGCCAAGTCGGCATGACACCGTTCGAATTGCGCAAACTCGTCGTGCCAATGCGGGAGGTGCGCAAACTATGCGCAAACTATGCGTGAACTCGTCGTGCCAGTTCGTGTCAATGTGGACACGAACGGGCACGCATTCGTGAACTCGTCGTGAAGTCATCGTGAACTATGTGTGAACTAGCCGTGAACAATGCAGGGGCCTCCCAGTTCGTGCCCCAAAATGGCACCACTTGCCACGACAAATTCGTGGCTAAAAGTCGTGCAAGTGTCAGGGTGGCATAAGTGATGCAGAAGTTATTACCTTCATAAAGAAGGTTATGTTATTGGTTCCGTTTTTTTCTGTTTGCCAGACTGTTCGTCCGTTAGTCTATCTAAAAGCAGGGTTACGCAAAAAAAGAAAAGAAAAATATGCTTGATTTTCTTGAGATTGTTATATTATGTAAGAAATTAGTAAAAAAGTAAGTCATTGGTCAAGGAGTAAATGCAAGAAGACGAGAAAACACTGAAACAACTTTCGAAAAAGCTTATAGGAAATAGTTATAAGTAGTTAATCTCGAGGCAATTTGCTTTTTCGAGATGTCTGTCAAAGTTCAAGGCTATATACTGTTTCATACTCTTCTACAAATATGATATTCATCTTAATCGCACCAAATTTGACCTTTGAAGATCAAAGATTAAGATCAGCATTTTTTTTCCGACTGGTTATCATCACCCAACTTTTCCACATTAAAGGTTAAAGGTGTCTGGTTTCAGTTCCAGTTCCATCAGAATAGATGCTCACCAGAACGTCAGCCGGGCAAGCCCAACCCCCCACTGTGGTGCCCTACCACAACAGTAGCCTCCCCAGTAAACAGCTTAAGCTCACGGCCCTGGGCGGGATCGATCTCTTGCCACGCGAATGCGAGGCAAACACGTTACCACTGTACTAGCCAGGAGGCTAGGTTATCATTGCAAACCCATAATGATTCTCTTTACCCAAGTCCTATTATGAGAGATAAAGACCGTAGGTCCGATATTTAGATTTTTGGTGTATATTTCTTATTGTTAAATGATGATAATACTTCGCTATTAATTTAGTCATCCAAGCTTGCTTTCTGCAGGTTGAAAGGTCGCAATTGAATAACTTGGTGCCATTTTTATAGAATACAGTATTCTGTGGCAATGTAACTGTTAGGTTCTAACTGAGAGGCAAGGGGAAAGAGGTAGTTTACTTAACAGATAACGAGCTTATATACCAGCAGTTGAGAGAAAGAATGTACAAAAATTCAAACAATCTAAAACATGCGATGGAAAGCTTAAACAGGTTGTTCTATTATCAATGTGGAGAGAACGAGAGATAAAAAATCAGTAGCATTACATCGTACGAGTATGAGCGTGTGAGAAACACGTGCGGTACAATTCACTCAAATGAACCATAAATGGAAGGTTATTTGTTCTATGGTAAGCGCTTTTGTCGGAGGCAAATTTTCAACTAGGCGCCCTTATTCTCAGAAAGCAATCGTATAATCGAGGAAATGATAAAAACTAAATGTCAGCCATAATATGTTGAACAGATAGCAACAGCGTAATAGGAACTAGAGAAAATTAGATGATGGTGCTTATATCAATTCTTATTTTGGGTCCACGCAACTGCCCTTCTAGTACCGTGAAATTGGATATATGTTCACTTTTTATAACGACAACTTTGCAATGAGCGAATTATGTAAAATAAGTGGTCAGCTTGCCTTTTTTTATAAATCTTTTTATTACATCGTCCATTGCTAGTTGTAGCTAATCATTATCGTAGCTTTTGTACCATCTTAAGAAAAAGGGAAACAATATAATCTCCAAGGATTTTTAATTAACGTAGCTCACATGTGGATAATTTAGTGAAATGTCATTTTCTTTTTATTCATTGGCGTTTTGCATCACTACGTAACGCAGAAAGCTAATCAAATGTAGCTGATTTTATTTTTTTCATTTTTACTTTAATATTCTATCCAAGCCTCTTCTGTTGTGTTTGAAATAACTGGCCGGATAAATAACGCTACGAACGCTTTGCATGGGTCCAACCTCAATTTCAATAAGCCACCTGAAACAGTTTTCAGGTCAGAAAAGTCGTGCTCCATCGAATCTTTACCCAGTCTTCCTTTAAAGGGAATTATATATATATATATATATATATATATATATAGATAGATAGATAGATAGATAGATAGATATATATATATATATATATATATATATATATATATATATATATATATATATAAATGTATAAATATTCAATGAAAATGCAGAGATAAATAAGGGTTATGGACGAACCTTTAGTGATTGTTAATGGATATACACAGGACAAGCAGTTAGTGCTTCCCCAGGACATGAAGCCGAAATAAAAAGAAAGATAAGCATGGGATGGAGAGCTTATGGTAAACAAAACGAGATCATGAAAGGTAAAGTGCCACTGCCTCTAAATGGAAAACTATTTAATCAGATGGTCCTATCAGTATAAACTTATGCATCAGAAACTTGGAGCCTTACCAAAGCCTTAGAACGTAAGCTAATTTAGTTATAACTCAAAGAGCTATGGAAAAAATAATGATAGGAATAACTCTAAGGATCAGAAAAAGAGCAAACTAAAGTAGAGGATATTCTATCATGTAATAAAAAAGGAATGAATATGGTTAGTTGATATAATGAGAATGACAGATTATAGATGGACATTAAGAATAACAGAATTGGTCCTTATAGATTGCAAAAGAAATAGGGAAAAGAAGAGAAGACGATAGATTGACGAACTAGGTAAATTTGCGGGTTTATACTGGTATAGAAACGCCATAAACAGATGCAAGTGAAAGGACATGCCTGATGCCTTTGTTTTGCAATAAACTATTAACAGTTGGGGATGATGATTTTATATATATATATATATATATATATATATATATATATATATATATATATATATATATATATGAGTGTGTGTGTGTCTGTCTGTCTGGCTCTCTGTGCTTGTATGTGTCCGTATATCTGTATATGTGTATTTAGATTTAAGAACGACAGATTATTGACAAAACAGAATTCTAATTTTTGTGTACCTGTTCAATTGTTGTTATAAGTTATAACCCATATAATACATAGCCTAATTCCCTTGCCTTAACTGAGCATACCTCTGATTGCACTAAATCAAGACGGACATGGATGCAGATTATTATTATTATCATTATTATTATTATTACTAGCTAAGCTATATCTCAGTAAGGAAAGGAAATAGGGAAATAAATAAACGATTTAAGAAGAAATAAAAATTAAAATAAGATATTTCAAGAACATTAACAACATTAAAACATATTTGATTTATAAACTATATAAAGGACTTAGGCAAGCTGCCACTATTGACCAGCCGATCAACTGAATATTCTATCTGGAAACATGACGCTAAGATTAAAGGCGGTGTCACACACGAGCACAATCTCCGGCATCTTTTAGCGTCGTGTGTACATTTTCTTGGCCAGATAACCGATGTTGGTGTCAGAGAGAAGTCGTGCATGTTTGTTGGGGCGATTTCACACGAGCACGAACATGCACAACTTCAATTTTGCCACCAATTGGGCTATTTGATACAAGGTTCGGCGGCAGGATCCTAAAAGAGACCTGAAGAGTTATTCTCGTGTCAACGGCTTAAGACGTTGGTCTGCTTTATCTAGTCTTGTCAAGATTAAGATTTATGGCTTGTCGGGGAAACAATGCTTGCTATACCCTGTTAGCGATACATTCTTCCTCATATATGTTTTTTAAAAAAAATGATAAAACTCATCGAATAATTAAATAATTGCGTAGAATTTTACGTACTTAACGACCACATAAATACAGAGTTGATATTTACCCTTGAGACTGTATCTTTACCATGTGACGTTTGTGACCATGGTGCTTAGAGGGGGGGGGGGGGAGTGTAAACCGTTATCAGAACCCACCAAAAAAACTCTTAATAGTAAGTTTCCCTCAGCATAGTTCTTTAAAAATACCAAACTCTTATTACCGGATATATCAGAATTCTATACATAACATTTAAATTGCTACACACACAGACACGTAGCCTACACATGCCATACTAGCAATCGAATACGTTAACTTTGATTTTATTTGCTTCGAGTCAAACCGGTAAGTACAGAATGTTTGGAATAGAAAAGGTCAAAGGCAGAATACTTTCAACTTTCAACAGTACATTTCGTAAGTACAATGGTAATTTTGTTTGCGACTGATACTTATTACAACACCAGGTCATTCACCATCTATTAAGCTGAAAATAAAGAGAGATTTATCGGAGCTATTCGTGCTTGCTTGGTTAGAGAAAGGTGTCATCCCTAATTAGAGTTAGCAAGAAGAGAGAGAGAGAGAGAGAGAGAGAGAGAGAGAGAGAGAGAGAGAGAGAGAGAGAGAGAGAGAGAGAGAGAGAGAGAGTCGTGAGAAATTATGGTAGAAATTTATATTTTTTACTTGTATTATGTCTCATGTAAATAACTTTGATAAGTTATATATGTGATTATTTGATCAAATTCCTTTTAATGGTCAATAGAAATAAATTTCAACACTGTTCTTATAGCCTCTAGTACGTGAACGTTGATGTTAGCATAAATTATGTGGCATCGAACTGGAAAGTCAATTGCACAGCATTTACCTAACGCAATTAGAATATGTTTCCTGTCCATAGTATTGTAAAAGTGCAATTTGAGATGAGATATTTGAGATAAAGTACCATTTGTTCTAATGGGATACTTCTTGAAAAACATGAAAACAAATTAGGCTTCAAACTGTCCACCCCATTATCATTTAAACTTGAACAATACACTTCACTTTGGATATAACTGAAATCTTTAGAATTGCTTTGTGATTATTTTTATGGCTCATATTTTCTTTATTCACTCCGGTTATTGACACAATACACGCCTTGACCTTATAAGTGAGCTTTAACTAATGGACGCCGACAGTAAGAAATACATACCATAACCACAGTCGATTTATACATAGATCAAGACTATAACTGAGGCTTCATTCAGTTCACGCTGTGTCGATGGAAGTGTTCGAACAGCGCATACTGAGCGATGGTAATGAGGTATACCTCCTGAATAATGGGGTTGTCTGAACCACCTCACAAGGTCGATATTTCCAGTATGTTCACTGTATGCTGGTCTTTACGTCTCTGGAGCTTAGCATATTCGTCGCCTTAAAGTTATAATTAGATAAAAGGTATTGTTACAAGATATAGATGAAAGGAGGAGCCTAAGAAAAAAAAAAAAAGATTCTGTTCGTTTCTCCCGCGGTTTGATGCCTCGTAATGAGATTCGAAACATGGGGACGAGGCACGACCCACAGGCTTCAAAGTTCAAAATCATCAAGACCGGACTACACGACAATTTGACTTAGTCGTTTGTATCGATCTTTTATTTATGTGTTTGCTAAATTTGTGCGTTTGTTATTTCAAATAAACCTTTAACTTTATTATGAATCATGGAAGAGACAAATTGCAGCAGATAAAATCCTATGAGATAAGATCATAGATGAAGAAAAAAGGAACTCTCTCTCTCTCTCTCTCTCTCTCTCTCTCTCTCTCTCTCTCTCTCTCTCTCTCTCTCTCTCTCTCTCTCTCCTTTGTCTTATTCTCTTGATGGGTATGTCACAACAGTAGGATTCAGATCGGTCGTCATATGCCTTTTCCCCATATCGCTTAGCGAAAGACATCCAAAACATGACTTTGGTGGTAAGGAATCCAGCGTTTATTATCGTACCCAACCGACCGTTTCTTCCTCCGGCAGCGGCAGCTGCTTCTGCTGCCCTGGCGAAGCTCCTGACGGGAGAAACGGCCCGAAAAAAAGTAGTTCCCTTTTTCGTCACGACTTGGCGTCGTGGCATTCCGTAGGGTATTGCACGTCCTCCTCGACGATCCTTAGCGGAGATATACTATGACGATAAGAGGAGGGAGGAGATTGCGCAAGGGCTGGTGTACCCAAGGAGAACGCTATTTCGAAAGCTATGTTGATCGTCGTCAATAAGAAAATGGAAGAGGACCTTCAATGATCCTTGCAGGGTGATTTTCGATGCCGTGGGTCACGAAGTATCACCTGTGACGGGCCATCACAGGCATCTAAGGGATGCCAATGCCATATACAGGCCTGAAAGCCAGGGCAAGGCGACCAGATGCCATTCGCCTTCTCTATAAAGTGATGTGGGAACTCTCTCAATTCTTGCGCCCTTTATTCGGAAAAACAGGTCAATACAAAATGGGGCTAACTAGAAGAAGTTCTCAGATAAATTTGTATGCATATGTATTTTTCAAATATATTATGTTATATATGCATGTTCGACGACAAAGTCACAAACGTAATAAAAACTAAAATTGGCTTAATCCATACTTTAGCGACCGTATTTTTCGACATTCTCTCTCTCTCTCTCTCTCTCTCTCTCTCTCTCTCTCTCTCTCTCTCTCTCTCTCTCTCTCTCTCTCTCTCTGGTAAATAGAAATATGGAAAATGGAGGAATTATTTTGATATGTTTATTAGAAGAATGAGAGCAGTAAAATCTTGTCATTGGGATTAAATATCTCTGATCGATAAAGCTAGGAAGGTAGCAAGATGAAATTTGGCACAAGAGGAATTGTTGAGATATTAGAAGGTATGTAGATGGAGTGGTAAAAAGTATAGCGCAAATGAAACGAGGGATCAAAATGTTTGGCGTGGTCCAGTCATGTAGAAAGAATGGAAGATAAAAGGTTGTTGAAAAAAGCATACAATTTGGAAATATTATGAAGGAGTGGAGGAATGCCTATTGAAATGGGTGAAAGTAGGAGCTTCAAGGGCAAGAGGAAATAGTGCTTGCAAGACAGATGTTATGGCACATTTCATGTTGGACATCCTGCTAGAGGTCATTATGAGCAGGTCTATGAAACAGTTGATGGTGTGGAAGTTTTCTGCATCGAGGGTTTATCTTTTGAAACCATCAAATGAAATGGTACACACGCGATCATATACACACACAATATATATATATATATATATATATATATATATATATATATTGTATGTATATATATATATACTATATATACGTATAATATATATATATATATATATATATATATATATATATACGTATAATATATATATATATATATATTATAATGTGTGTATTATATATATACATATATATACATATATATGTATATATATATATATATATATATATATATATATATATATATATATACAAACTTTTTCTTTTGGTTTCTCCCATTCAGGGGTCGCCACAGTGGATCATGTTTCCATCTACTTCTAGCAGCTGAATCCTTCTCTGTCACGCCAACTTCCCTCATATATTCTCTTATTGAATCCTTGGAAATATCCTCTTAGGCCTTCCTCTCATTAGTCTTGCTTCCCTTGCTTACTTTCTAAACCGATTGACATGTGGAGTTCCTCTAATGAATTAATGTAAGGTATTATCTTTCCTCGTTACTCCCAGTGAGAAACTCAACATGTTAATTTCTACAACTTCCATCTCTGCTTCCTACTTTTGTGTTAAAGGTACTGTCTCCAAAACATACAATACGACTGTTCTTACCACCATTTAATAGGCCTTTCCTTTCAGACTTGCTGATACCCTTTTGTTGCATACCACACCTGATAGTCTTCTCCAGGGATTCAACCCAGCACGAATTCTCTTCCTCGCATCCTCATTGCAATCAGCAACACTTTAATATTTAAATTCATCTACTTTTTCAGTTCTATACCTTCCAATCATACTGCATTTCTACCATCGGCTAATTTTCCTACCCCTCCTCTCCAGTGAAGATCTCCAAATTTCTAGATTTGTTTCAATCTCCTCATTTCTCTCACCATAGATTACTATGTCAGTTGCAAATACCATAGACCTAATGCCACGTGTCAATCTGTCCATGATAATTGTAAACAGGAAGGGCTAAAAGCCGATGCCTGGTGCAATCCCATCTCAACATTAAACCAGTCTGTTGTCTATTTTCATACATATCCTGCACTGCCCTCACATACTTCTCATCCACTCCAGAGCTCCTCATGAAATACCATAATTTATCTCTTGGCAATCTATCCTACGCTTTCTTTGGGCCCAAAAAACACAGTACAATTATTTCTGTCCTCGATATTTTTCAATTAACATTTACAAAGCAAATATGGCATCTGAAGTGCTCCTACTTGGCATGAAACCAAACTGCTGTCCACTATTTGTTGCTTGTAGTCTAGCTTTTACTAGTCTTTCCCTGATCTCAAGGTTATGGCTTAAAAGGTTATTCCATTGTTGTTTGCGCAGCTTTGAGCATATCCCTTGTTCTTGTAGACAGGCACCAGGACACTCCTCCACTCTTCCGGCATTCTCTCCCCGCCCAAGATTCTGTTGAATAGACTTGTTAGGAGCCTCACTGATATGAATAGTAATAGTGGTATTTATGTTTACCTTTACTATCATTATAAGTTATTGCTACATAATTGCCCAGGGTCATATATACTGAAGTGATAATATACCTTTGATTGCGTTTGAACTGTTCTTATGGAACTAAAGTGTTTATAACTGTCTAAGCTTAGTGTAATTTTGTTTGAATTGCTTTATTGAAATGAGCTGTTTCGAACTGTATAATCACTGTATGATTGTTGTATAGTCACTTTGTCTAACTATTCAGTAGCGTAAACTTTAACTTAACTTCCTGTTATGAAATGAAGTGTTACCAAATTCTTTGATAGAAACCAACTGTATAATTTAAACCCGTGTTCTGCATGTAGCAACACAAGCATCTTTTATATTTCTGTAGTAGAGAGCAATACCCTTTTCCTCATTATTTACGAAAATCAAGTATGGCTTGAGATGCAAATTATGTAATTATGTAATATTTTAACTAAAACTACAACTTAATACTGCCCTGTATGCACTAAGTGATAAATTTGTAAGAATAGTGTTTTCTATTTTTTTAACACAATCATATTTTTAAGCCACCTGTATTATTCAATCTTTAGAATTTTTTGTACAATTCGGTTACAACCTCAATTCATGTCACTATTTACTTTGAAAACTAGTTAATTCATAGATCTAAAAGAGCAGAATATCAGATAATTTATTATCATGATTGATTTTCTGAACTTGTAAAACAAAAATCTAACACCATAAATCAGTTCATCCAGCTCTCCCCAAAACTATTCCTTCTCCTCAGCCCCACAACTAGCTTGAGAGGCATATGCAATAATGACGTTCATCATTACTCCCTTAATTCCCAACTTCAAACTCATCACTATGTGATACTCTCTTTACCTCCAAAACACTATCAGTGTATTCTTCCGATATGATGATGCCATTTCCAGTTTTCTTGCCATCATACCATTGTCTTACTCTCCTTTCTGTACACACAGTATATCCACTTTCCTCCTTTGTATTATATTCGCTCTCTACCCTTACCAGTCTGGTCTCCCACATTCAAAGTTTCAAATCTCGGCTCAAGTTTCTTGCCTTTTCTCCCCTCTCACCGTTTTCTCGCCAACTTTTCCCATCTCTTTCTACCCCTCCTTGCATCAACTGTAGGCTAATTTCCGCAGATACTCTGCTGGCCAATAGTACATGTCAACAGCACCAGTGGCGGACGTTGTTAATCCTGTCCCTGATCGATCTGGTATGGAAACGTGAGTTGTGATCCACATGTTTAATTTGGCTAGGTTTTGTTGTCGGGTGCCCTTCTCGACACAACCCCCCACTTTTATCCGCGTTTGGGACCAACACCAATAATGCACTTGTTTGTGCACCTCAGTGGTTGGGTTTTATAGGTAGAAAGATAGATATAATCTGTATATATATATATATATATATATATATATATATATATATATATATATATATATATATATATATATATATATATATATATATATATATATATATATATATATATATATATATATATATATATATTTGTGTGTGTGTATCGTACATAGGGTATGCAGTGACTTCCCCTGAATGATCCGGAGTTCAAAGCTCGTATTAGTCTGATAGATTCCACTAAATTAAAGAACTGTTAGCTATGGATAAATCATTGTGCACCATATACAATAGTACAGTATTTGGCTGACGATTTTTATGACTAAGCCCCATCTCGGTTTGTCAACCACAATTTTACGCAACTGTAAATGTGTACCAGTATTTGCTGAATTAAGCAAAATAGGTTGCTGTTAGTTTCCTCCCACCCAACACCCTTTAAAATCTTGTTGCAAAATCAGAAGGCTGCAGTCATTTGACATCACCCCTCTAAAAGAGAAAATGTTTCATGGTGAAGAAATTGTATATTGCAGATATATAGATATAAAATAAGATAAATAGATCGATATGTATACATCCTTCTTGTGTCGTTCTTCCCTCATCCTTCAGGATGTATTTTACTATGCTAGCGGTACTTTTGGATTTCAGAAGCAGGTCTTCTGAAAGCTCTTTAACTTTTATAAGGACATCTTCGCTTTTATGGTTTTAAATTTAATTTCCTATTATTCTTAATTTATAACATACTCTATCGACGTCAATGACCCTCGATGTCAGGATGTCAGAAAACACTAAATCAATCAATCAATCTCATCCTTATGTGTTTTATAATAATGAAGGGCTGAACTGTACACTGCTCTACTTCATATGGAAGTTTATTAATGCAGGTATCTGTTTTATGAACTAATTTTAAGTAGCTTTTGTGTCTAGTAAGCACATAAGGAACGTATAAGCCACTTTATAGGGTGAAAAATCTACCTACATAAAAATTGTCTTACGACGGGTTTCTTAGAAGGAGTTAAGGAAGGACGTAGGGCGGGTAATATTTATATGTATGTATATATATATATATATATATATATATATATATATATATATATATATATATATATATATATATATATATGTGTGTGTGTGTGTGCGTGTGTGTGTGTGAAAGCGTGTGTCTGTATTATTATTATTATTATTATTATTATTATTATTACTAGCTAAGCTACAACTCTAGTTGGAAAAGTAGGATGCTATAGGCCCAGGGGCTCCAACAGGGAAAATAGCGTTGTGAGGAAAGGAAACAAGGAAAAATAGAATATTTTAAGAAGAATTATAACATTAAAATTAATATTTCCTATACAAACTTTAACAAAACAAGAGGAAGAGAAATAAGATAGAAAAGTGCACCCGAATGTACCCTCAAGCAAGAGAATCCTAACCCAAGACCATGGTAGAGAGGCTATTGTACTACCCAACACTAGAGAATAATGGTTTGATTTTGGAGTGTCCTTCTCCTAGAAGAGCTACTTACCATAGCTAAAGAGTCTCTTCTACCATTAGCAAGAGGAAAGTGACCTGTATGCGCATATTAGTGTAAAATTATTATTCCTTAGCCTTAGCAAGAAAAATATAAATATAAAAGTAAGAAATAAGTACTAAGTCTCACAAGTAAATTTTACAATGAAAATTAAGAACATGAAAATGAAAATATAGGCTTGTTTCCTTTATTGTATATAGTAAATAAGTAATTGATTTTTTTTTGGTACAAACTATAATCGACTTTTGTGTCATAATTTTTATAAGTTACTTACAGTTTTTCTGTTCTGAAACATGTCCTTTACTATGATTAAAAGATAAATGGCATATTTTGGGCACACAAGATTGAAGAATTGCACAATCTTTTATTTAATGTATTTCTCTTCGTAGAACTTTCCTAGGCATGTCGTATAGTATCAAATATAAACTGTAGGTGATTAGTAAACTTGTATCATATAAGTTTTAAGATACTACTTGAATAAATTTGATGTTTGTTCCTTGCAAATACATTTCTCTTTACATCTGATGACATATGGAAGTAATGAAAGATACGGAATGTATTATTTTAATGAGACAGGCAGATATATTTTTACCACAAGCATATGTATGTGCAAAGAGAGAGAGTGATGGAGCAGATCTTTCCCACGGTCGTCTTATCCGAATTCTCTTGTGCGCGTATTGGACGATTGGGCATAAACCCAGCATTATCCCCTCTAACCGGTAGGCGGAGTAGCCTTCCCGATAAATAGTCCGGTGTAACCAGTACTAGAACTTTTCCTTGCCGGCCAAAAAACTATACGTTTATCTGAACTGGCATAGCGTAGAGGAGTTCTTGGACTTGGTCACTTGACCCGGAACGTTCTCGTGATTTTTGCGAAGATTTAGACTGATGAAGTTTATTGCAGTGTTCTTTAAGAAAAGCAACAATCGCTGGCTTTTGTGAATTGATTCGTAGCGTTAAATTCTGCTTAGAATATATTCTTAAATATGTATAAGGATAATACACTCGTAGCCCGATCATGATCTTATGTCTCTGAATGGTGAAGTGTTGGATGAAGTGTTTATTGAGAATTATATGAAATATGAATAGGTATTGTAAATTATTTGAGAGTCTTTATGTCCTGTTAAAATTAGTTGGAAAACATCAATTAGTAGGGAAGGTGAAACCTAACCATTACGATAACTTTCTGTTTTCGGAGTTTGTAGCCCAACATAATGTTCAGTCTAATAAGGGAACTTTGATGGAGTTTTTCGCCAGAGTAAAATTATATCCAAGATATCAAAGATTCAGTTTAACAATTTTGATGTGGTAAATTGTGTAACCTTCGACAATGAAATACTTATAGAGAAATCTATTTCCATTATTAATATAATTTAGGTTTTTTGTAAATTTTTTAAGCAGATGTATTAATCATAAAATAAGAGTGAAAATGAATAACATAATACATATTCAAGCCAAATTAAGAATTAGGTGGAACAATGGTACTAAATATTTTATTGATTCTGAAGCAGAGAGGAAAGTTGAAAAATATTAACTCACTCGTGACTTTCTTTTGATGAGTTTCCCCTCTCTATCCTTATGACGAACATTTATTCTTTTTTAGAATAGATCCAGATAACTCTCACTTGATCAGTCAATTAATCTCTAATGGGGTCTTGAGTTGGTAAACTTGTTAAATTGCTCTTTGACTTTTGAATCACTCCTGCCTGGCTCAGCAAAATGCTGACGATGCTGTTGTATTTTTTTGTAATTTTAGAACAAAAAAACTGATATTTTTAATATAATAGAAATCAGGGTCACTCTAGTGAATCGAAACAAAATAATTTATCTTACTTTTTATTTTCGTAATTGTAAGTGTAGAAGTCATGAAATTTAGATATAAATTCTTATTTGCGAAAACTTATTTGTATTTTAATGCTTTAAGGGATTATTTCCAAAGTTCTAATTTATCAGTGTAGCAATATGAACAGATATTTGTTATACGATATGGAAGTAATTCATAAATCTGGTCTTGAATGCAACATTCTTTTCGGAATTTTGCATTGTTTTACTGTGTATGCTTTAGTACATTAGTATTAATGAAAACAGTGAAATATAGTCGAAAACATTATTCTCAAATTCATAAACGTTTAATAATTCAATCTTGCATTCAAATAGTCTGTTTACATTTACGATGAAGAACCGTGCAACTGAACAACAGCTTCCCTTAAGACTGAAACCCAATAAGTGGACTTGTACGGCCGAAGATGTGTCCACCAGTGGTCGTTTTATTTAACGAAATCATTGCAGTCGAAAACTAAATTAATGGTTTGGAGGAATAAAAAGTAAAAGGAGAGCCGCTCCAAGTGAATACCAAGTCGAGCGTGGTCCTTATAAACGGGTGTGTCCGTAACAGTAAGCTGACCATGATGACCTTTGTCCTTTTTTTTCCTAAGGCTCATTGACCTCCCTTGGGAATTATTCACTTGAAGGAGCTCTTATTTCATCGTGATGTTCCTCTGGTCTTTTTTATTTTACTTTGCTGTTTGTTCTTTCCTCTCTTTTTCAAGTCTTTCAGTTATATAAGCATGAGTAAACCTTTATTTTTAATTTTTTTTATTTTTTGTTTTTATATATTTTCTTGGGCACATTTTATTAGTTACTAATCTACCTGTAAAAGTGTTAGGAAATCTTACGCGAAATAGTAACGTCTTGTATTGTTCTATTGAATATTGGATTCTGTTATATAAACTGAGTATGGTATAAAATTCGCCATAAGTGAATCAGTCGAAGAGTGGGAAAAATGACTTTGAAATTGAATTGACTGACTTCTCAAACCAGTGAGAACAGGAGTTTCAATCCCTATTATATGGGTCAATGAAAACGTGAACTCCGCCACTGAAGATTTCAATGGTAGACTTATGGATTTGAAGATTCTCCCTCTGTGCCCTTAAGTTCTTCGCCCATTGAACTCATACGGGAATCTGGTCTCTATGCAACTCGATGCTACCAAATAACTTGGCTTTTTCATCTATGTTTTTTTTTTCTCTTCCCTTTAGAATATAATCAAAGAGTGCGTAGGGTGGGCGTAGGCCAGGATAGGCGGGATAGGTGTACTTTCAAGGTCTCGTCTCCGATAATTACTAGATCATCATTATCTTCAGTAACCCGAAATGGATGTTTTTAATTGAAGAATTAAAACAGTCTTGGACTATTTTTCCCCTGCCGCGGTGTCTCTTATAATCCAGTATTACCAATACCAACCATTGCTGTCTCTTAAACTGTACTGGAGACAATTGCGCTTTACTAATGAAAGAGCGATGAGTAAAAAATAAAAGAAGCGTGTTATCTAAAGGCTCGTAGCTCTGCAACCTGGCGCTTAAAGCTTGATTTATTGGTTTCTTGGACATGATATCCTTTACACCGAAAGAGATTAAGACCAAAATCACATTCCAAGATTTGAGGACAGGGTCTCAAGGGTCTCATTGCAGCTTCGGTTTTTACTTCATTGCTCCAAGGCATTTTCATTATTGCAAGAGCCGTCGTTCGTTAAAAGATGTCGCTTATACCGAGACTCTGACTTTATTTTACTCTGAAAAACAGT
>NC_090726.1:136762468-136764968 GCF_036898095.1 Palaemon carinicauda | reverse complement strand
CAATGACTAAGTTAAGTAAAATTTGGAAATCAAATTGCCGGAAATTACATATAAAAATCAGACTATATATCAGTTTACTGAGATAGGTGTTACTGTATGTACATGAGTCATGGTATGACAGTGAAACAATCTTCAACAGATTTAGTAGATTTAAGAGCATAGCCCTCAGAAGGATATTGAGAGTTAGATGACAGGACAGCATTAGAAATTAAACAATAAGAGAGAGTACTCTATTGCCATATGTGGATGAGATCATGATGAGAGGTAGATGGAGATGGTTTGGGCATGCTCTTTGCATTCCCCAAGAGAGATTAGTTCGCCAAAAATTCAGCTGGGCTTCACAAGGCACTAGAAGAGTTGGAAGACCCAGGTCTACATGGCTGAGGACTATGAAGCGCGGTGTAGATGATGAATGGAGAAGTATTGAATTAAAAGCTCAAGATAGAGATGACTGGTGAAATCTAACTGAGACCCTTTGCGTCTATAGGGATAAAAGGATATGATGATGATGATGATACATAAATTTATATATATTTGTAGAACTGTTTATCTTTAAAGGGGTGGCTGCAAAGAAAAACAATTGCTGATTCCCCTATCATGCATACACTCTCATGCTTTCCTGAAATGAAAGAATATTCGTTCAAAAATTCAGTCATGTCGGAACGTATCACTATAGTGTTCCTTCTCATTCTCTCACGACTCCCAAACTGCAAACTATTTACACCCTTCTGCTGATGAGATCCCCTTAATACACTGATCTCAGAATCTGCATATGCAAACAGACAGTATAGAAGCATTTACACCGATAATCTTTAATACAGTTCTTTCTTACGCTTTATAGGATTATTTATATCATTTATTTTATATATAGTAAATATATGTATATATATATATATATATATATATATATATATATATATATATATATATATATATATATATATATATATATATGTATATATGTGTGTGTGTGCAACAACTGACCTTATCCATGTAATTAACCAATGAATTGAGACAACAAGTGTGCCAAACCACTGTATATGGCATTTATAGATTATGAAAAAGCTTTTCATTCAGTCAAAACTCCAGCAGTAATGACAGCCCTTCGGAGACAAAAAATAGATAAATCTTATGTTAAAGCTCTTGATGATGTCTTTATGGGAAGTACAGCAGTCTTAAAACTACATAAAGATAGTGAGAAAATTCTGATTGAGAGAGGAGTTAGACAGGGTGACCTCCACCTCTCTTAAGTTATCCCCATCCTGCCTCCACATTTTCAAGAATTGAGATTGTGAAAATGTATGAATTAACATTAATGGGGAATACCTTAACAACTTAAGATTTGCAGATGACGTAGTTCTTGTTAGTGAATCATAAGAAAAATTGCAAAGATGATAGAAGTTTTGAATAGAGAAAGCAGAAATGTAGGACTGAAAATGAATATGAGTAAAACTAAGATATAGTTACATGAAAATACAGAGAGAACAAATAAGGATTATGGACGAACGTCTAGAGATTGCTAATGAATCTACGCCCTTAGGAAAGGCAGGAAGTGTTTCTCCATGATATGAGACAGAAATTATATGAAGGATAAGCATGGGATTGGGAGCTTTTGTTAAAGAAAATAAGACTATGAAAATTAAAGTGCCACTTTCTCTAAAAATAAAAGTATTTGATCAGATGGTCCTACCAGTGTTAACTTGTGCATCAGAAACTTGAGCCTTACTAAAGCTTTAGAACATAAGACAGTTACAACTCAAAGAACTGAAAAAGTAATGAGGGGAATAACACTACGAAACAAGAAAATAACAACATGGATTAAAGAGCAAACTAAAGTAGAGGATATTCTAACGTCATGTAAGAAAAAGAAATGGACATGGGTAGGGCATATAATGAGAATGACAAATAATAGTTGTTTACAAGATAAATAACATAATGGGTCCCCAGAGAATGCAAACGAAGCAGGGGAAGGAAGAGAAGACAATGGATTGGCGAGCTAAGAAAATTTTGGGTCATAGGTTGGCATAGAAAAACCATAAATAGATGCTTGTGGAAGGACATGTCTGAGGCCTTTGTCAGTGGACTGTCAACGGGCTAATGATGACCATGATATATATATATATATATATATATATATATATATATATGTGTGTGTGTGTGTGTGTGTGTGTATACATATAGATTTATATATGTGTGTATAAGTGTTGATTGCAATGATTGCTGACCAATCTCTATTAATCTAATGCTATCCATGATTGAGAGGACATTTATTTGTAAGGTTGCCTTGCAATGAGACCTTTATATCCTTCCTAAGATGTTGAGTACTTATAATGCCTTAATAGATAGATCAATCTCGTTATTTCCAAGACCACTTTGAAAGTAGATATAACTCGAGTTGTTTAATTGACGGATAACAATTAGTTGAGGTGGATTTTATTTTTAGTAATCCTACACTAATTATGTCTGAAACCTTTACCCATAACTTAATTGTTTACCTTTG
>NC_090726.1:136742468-136744968 GCF_036898095.1 Palaemon carinicauda | reverse complement strand
TATATTAACACTGGAATACGAAGTGATTTAAACTAAAAAAATTCTACTAGCCTTGGACACTTACATTATCACTTTAGTAATTCAAACTCAGTAGTTAGTTATCGAAATCAGACATATACTAAGAACCGAGTTATCATTAGCCGAAGGGAGACTTATATTTCGATGACATTGTTCTTCATTGTTCTTAAAATATTTTATTTAAATTGTTAATTACTTCTCTTATTTCCCTGTTTCCTTTCTTCACTTGGCTATTTTCCCTGTTGTAGCCCCTAGACTTATAGCATCCTGCTTCTCCAACTAGGGTTGTAGCTTAGGAAGTAATAATAATGATATTAATAATGTAGAGTTGTAGACTGACCAGAAGACGTGTTGTCCTCAATTGCAACACTCTCGTATATACACCCCATCCTATTTAGTTCGCGTTACATAACTTTGCCACGTGATACGTAACAAGATTGCACTCCCAAAATGTTTCTTCGAAAGGATCTTTGTAAAAAAAAAAAAAACTTTACGTTTTCGTAATATTATAGAAAATATTCAAATATATTTCTATTCACTTGATGAAAACATTTTCTTAAAGAAACTCTTATTTACTAAGATAAAAACATTATTTTGGAATCGAGACTCATTTCAAATGACGTCACTTCTATTCTAATTTCCACTTAACACGTCTAAGACATTCTAAACTCCATTGAAGCATGCTTTTTTTCCTACATTTTCATAGGTTTCTCCAACGTTATAATATAAACCACAGTTCATTAATTTGCATGCGTCAAAGTAAATTCATCAAAAACCGCAATTCGTATTTTACATTACTAATATTTATGTGGCTGAGCAATTACATAACAAGAACCTAATGATAATATTAATAAATATGAATACTATTACTATCACGTAATAAGTTTAAGGTCTTTAGACATACATAAAAATCCTCCTTTCGAGAGATTATATATAGTCAAAATTTAATAGCATATAAAGGAAAATAAAAGTTAGCTACAACGTTACTTAAGATACATTTCCTATGTATACATACATAATACTTGAATCTTTGTCTTGAATATATAGAATATACAAGTTACCTCTCAGTAATGTATAATGTATGTTTTGGTCACATACTTTGTATTTACGGTACACACACGTACACACACACACACACACACACACACATATATATATATATATATATATGTGTGTGTGTGTGTGTGTGTGTGTGTGTGTGTGAGGCTGACAAAGCTATGAATTCAGGAAGTGGCAATGGTGAAAGAATTGCTCATAGAATTATTAATGAAATCTCTATGGGGGCAAAGAAGAAGCATATACCCATCAAAAAGAGAGGTGGACAACGTTGGATGGAACACTTTGGTGAAGTTATGAATAGGAGATATGAAGGGAATAATTTGATTGATATACCTCAAGCTGATGAAGACCTTAATGTGCCCATGAACGAATTCAGTGTATTTGATATCGAAGCTAGCCTCAAAACACTAAAGAGACGAGAAGCCCTTGGATACGATGGAATAACTGCCGGGATGATACTGGCCGAAAATGAAGTGACTCCCAGACTATATATCAGTGTAGTGAGATCGGTGTTACTCTATGGAATGAGTCATGGTATGCCAATGAAACAATCTCCAATAGATTTGGTAGATTTGAGAACAAAGCCCTCAGAAGGATATTGGGAGTTAAATGTCAGACAGAATTAGAAATGAAACTATGAGAGATTACTCAATTGCCATATGTGGAGGAGATCGTCATGAGGGGTATATGGAGATGGTTTGGGCATGCTCTACTTTCCAAGAGAGATTAGTTCATCAACCGTTCAGCTGGCTCCACAAGGCACTAGGAGAGTTGGAAGACCCAGGCCTACATTGCTGGGGACTGTGAATCGCGAAGCAGGAGATGATGAGTGGAGAAGTATTGAATTAAAAGCTATAAATAGAGACGTCTGGCGAAATCTAACCGAGGCCCTTTGCGCCAATAGGCGTAGGAGGAGATTATATATATATATATATATATATATATATATGTGTATATAGTTGTTGTTATTATTATTAATTGCTAAGCTACAAACCTAGTTGGAAAAGAAGAATGCTATAAGCCCAGGGTCTCCAACAGTGAAAATAGCCCAGTGAGGAAAGGATGCAAGGAAAAATAAAATATCTTAAGGACAGTAACATTGAAATAAATATCCCCTATGTAAACTATAAAAACTTTAGCAAAACAAGAGGAAGAGAAATAACATAGAATAGTGTGCCCGGGTGTCCGTCAAGCCAGAGAACGCTACCCAAGACAGTGGAAGACTATGGTACAGAGGCTATGGCACTACCCAAGACTAGAGAACAATGGTATGATTTTGGAATGTCTATCTCCTAGAAGAGCTGTTTACCATAACTAAAGAGTCTCTTCAACCCTTACCAAGAGAAATGTGGCCAGTGAACAATTACATTGTAGTAACCTCTTGGGTGAAGAATAAATTGTTTGTTATTCTCAGTGTTGTCAG
>NC_090726.1:136737044-136741968 GCF_036898095.1 Palaemon carinicauda | reverse complement strand
GTGTTGTCAGGTGGACGATGACAAAGGAGATTATGTAAAGAATAGGCCAGGCTATGGACCCCATAACTCTCTAACGGTAGTATATATTCTCCATATTCTATATATTTTGCATTGATATATACCATTGTTTCCGTTATACTCATGGTAAAGTGGTTTCAACTTCTCCTAACAACGAGATCTCGTAGCAGAGTGCTATGGAAGGGAAGCACACAAGTGTGTCTGTGTCCTGAAAAATACACATCCTTTTTAATATAAGCGGTGAATTAGGTACCCAGTCGATAGTTGACTCTGAATGTGGAAATGGGCATTGGACTACCTTTCTTTCCTAAAAATGTTAAGAACTAGAGGTAATACCCTTGTATAATCACATATAATTTATATACGCATATATACAGTATATATATATATATATATATATATATATATATATATATGTGTGTGTGTGTGTGTATGTGTGTGTGTAAGTATGTACGTATGTATGTATAATAGATATGTCACTAACACACATCTTTAATACATTCAAATATTGAGGCACAAACAGGTTTTGAAATAAATTAAATTTACCTTGGAAACTCATACCCAATAGAAATTTTTTTTTGTGTTGAGTGCTTTTACCCGGCCCAGGATTCAAGATTATGCCTCTGGACTTTTGACTTAACCACCCAGGCTTTCAAGAGCGACATACAAGTTCATTTCGACTCTTAATTTAACGTTTTTAATAGAAAATATGACATTAAAAAGTACTAAGTGGACTGTGATAAAGATTTCTTATAGGTTTTGATAAGCATATTAATGTTGTATTCATGTTATGAGTCACCTTTGCTTTATCCATCCTCCAATGAAGCTAAACATCTATTTACAGCAAAACTATGTCTTGATTTATTGATTTAGTTCAGTAAACAAAGGTGTGTTTTCTATATGGAAGAAGAGGAGTACAATAGAAATTCTTGTGGATAAAGAACTGAATTCTTTACACACTTTCAATATTTTTCTGAGCTGTGTCATCGTTTTACTTTGAAATTTAAGAAAACTTTGAAAACGCAATAACGAATGTATCCCTTCTAAATGAATAAATAAAAGTAGCAAATTAATATACGAGGATTTGTTAACTGCATTTTGCTTTGCTAAATATTCTCATCTTGTTCCTTACGTCTGTCTGTTTCATCTAATTTTACCGCTGGGTTAGAAGATTCCATTTGCAAGGTAACAAAAAGAAAAATATTGTATCAAAACAATTCAAAATGTCTTTAAACTCCCGAAGATCAGACTCATTTCTCTCTCTATAAAACCTTGTATGAAGAATAAGAAAAACAGAATAGGAAGATGAGCTGTAAATAGAAAAGAGGAGTAGGAAGATGAGTTTTAGTAGTGTTCTCTCTCTCTCTCTCTCTCTCTCTCTCTCTCTCTCTCTCTCTCTCTCTCTCTCTCTCTCTCTCTCAAGAAGTTCATTACTGTGTCAGCTCATCTCAATCTCGAACGCAGATCACATACGCTTCGGATCGCTTCCCCTCACAGCTGCAGCAGGACCGCCTGCGTCGTCCTTGCATGCATGACTGTCGTCATTCGTGCATTTATTGCCATGACATCCACACCTGAAAACTCGACTGTACATTTCTATACTGGTTAGGTGGGAAGATGATGACCCTCACTCAAACAGCCAATCAGAAGCCTTCGACGACACGGCGTCATTAACGCTGTCCAATAAAATGTCCTAGAAGTCATGACGTCATTGACGCTGGCCAATAAAAATTTCTTAGAAGTCATGACGTCACGGTTCAGGTGCTCATATATTAAATGCCTTTGCAGAACGACGAACGACACTTGATCATAATTGAATGTGTAACGGCCAATGAAAATCAAGGAATATCTTTGAGGCGTTCGTATACTCGTTTTAAATGGCGGAGGACAAACCGACGTTCTTGGAAGGAGCCACTTCATCTTGATCCATGAAGGTTTCTGAAGGCAAATTATCGCTTCTCTGCTTGTAACCACTCCTTTACATCCGGTGACAAAGTCAACCTGTCCGTTCGTTGTCGCTTCACCATTATCATTTGGTGTTAGTATTCATGATTGAACTGAAAGCTCGCATTCATTAGTCAGGCTCTCTCTCTCTCTCTCTCTCTCTCTCTCTCTCTCTCTCTCTCTCTCTCTCTCTCTCTCTCTCTCTCTCTCTCTTCTTCTTCTTCTTCTTCTTCTTTGATTTGGGAGATACGTACTTTAACAACTAAAGATAGCAAGAATGGTTTTAATAATTTATTTGTAAGTCACGATCGGCCTTGAATCAAACCGGGAAAATCAACTTTATACAGTATTTAGTACAACTATATTTAAAGGATAAGTTGCCGAGCTACGGCGAGTTACTTTAATGAAGACTTGTTTAAGGAACTCTTTTTGTTTTAAAACTAGCCCACTGAAATAATCCTTTAGCTTCGTGGTTAATATTTCCTTTGTTGCTTTTCCTTCTAAGGAAAGAAACGTTACCATGCTCTGGAAGCAAAGAAGTAATCATATGAATGCATAAAAATACACATCTAACCTTAGGCATGCTAACAAGTAAATAAATAAATGAATAGATAAATATTCTTCTAGGAAATTATGACTGGTTTGAGAGGCCTCGGCGAGAAACAACATTCTAATCAAGGCTATTTATTAAGAGCGATGACTAGGTTTGAGATATTTTGTATCTATGCCGTTTTGGGTTTCTGTTTTTGAGTTTATCCTTTATATATTTTCATTAATTAATAGTGAGAGAAATGTAGGGTTGTCTTTTGTCTATTATTGAGTCCTGATAAAAGAAACTGGTCCAGCATGAGTTACAGATTTGACAACATGAACTATATACTACTAATTCTCTTCAACTGATTTTCCTGGTGTTAGTTTTCAAACCTTTGTGACGTTTTTTCAGTGTATGAATTCTAGCTATAATGTTTTGTTTTTGTATAAGAAAAAATTTACTTATGTCCGAGTAATGTTTTTGTACAGTACATTCAAAATATCATAAAAAAAAAATATGTTGTTGAAAGCAACAATGCACAATTGTAAATCCAAAAACGTACGTATATAACCTCTTTTAGTTGGTGTACAAGGAAGGATTTTTTTTTTCGAAATATCTTAATACGTACAAATTGTTGAATACGGACCAGTTATTGAAATAGATCAGAAATAGGGTCTGGTTCATAGTTCAAATCGGGCAAACGTTCAAGTAAATCTATTAAAGGTATATTTCGAGTATCATCATTTTTAAATACTTGATCTGATGTGGTAACAACGGTGTGTGTAATATGAAAACTCAAGTCTCTCTCTCTCTCTCTCTCTCTCTCTCTCTCTCTCTCTCTCTCTCTCTCTCATACACACACTTTGCGTGAATAGTGTGCAAATTGTAATTATCCGTTAGACTTTCCCTTTGTCTCTACCTCTTGTCCGCTCATTCTTCTACAAACTGAAAACAATCCCTTCATCTTTCTCTGGAGCAAGTGTTTTGCAACTACAGCATCTTACATTTTTTTTTTTACATGAGATTGAAATCTCTTTGTTTCCCGAGATTGGAATCTGTTATTGTCTCGTAAATAATGATGGTTTTATTACGCTATGATAACAATTTCCATGCAAAGTTAAATAGGCTCGTTAAGGTTGGGTGGTTGCAGTTCTCCCGTCATCGCGGGAAGAGGGAAAGAAAAGAGAAAGTTTATGGGTGAAATTTCTTTACGTACTGGAGGTAAGACTATAATTTACAGATTAATTAGGCATATTTTAATTTGTGTTAATTGATGTGCAGAGAAATCCCCATTTCTTAATCATATAAATGATTAGTGGCTTTATTATCTGTGTTGAAAATATAGAGATCTGACACACACACATTATTATTATTATTATTATTATTATTATTATTATTATAACTAGCTAAGCTGCAACCCTAACTGTAAAAGCAGGATGCCATATGCCCAAGGGCTCCAACAGGGGAAATAGCCCAGTGAGAAAAGGAAACAAGAAAAAATTAAAATTATAAGAACATTAACATACACACACATATTGTGCGTGTATCTGACTGTCCATCTGTTACCTTGCATGCTCATATATTAGCTCATGTGTTTTGGTTTGTTCGTCCACCTGTTGGCCTGTATACATATATACAATCTCTTGAACAGCTACTTCCAGTATCAGAAATGTGGTCATTAAGTCTAAATGTTTCAGTTTACCAACCACTTCGGTTAAACGATCTCTCGCTCTTATCTTATTTAAGAAGGAATAATTGCAGATACATAATTACGTTTTCTAAGTGCACAGAATTTTCAAATGATATATTTTTAACATGTAGTTGGAAACAGAGGTTATATCTCTGCCTTTATTCACTTTCTACAAAGGTAAACAAAGTTTTGTAAATTCACTTTTCTCGTTCAGTATTAGCCGAACATGCAGTTGAAATGAAGATAATTAAGTGAAGTGAATATCGTAAAGAAATGTAGCGGGAATATTCTTCTCCCTGAGATATTTAGTTGCTTCTCTTGTATAGAAATTAAGTCCATCGGATGTGATTGAATGTGAGAAATGTCTTTATAACTTACAGCCAGACACTAATTTCTCTATGACTTGAAGTCCCTTACGGATATCATTGCATTGTTTCTCGGACTTGGAATGCTCTTTAGCAGACCACTCTACGTAGAATTTTAAATTCGAGTTATAGAGTATCTTTACTTATCTATTCATTACTTTCAATTATCTCGATTTATTATTTTCTTGCAATTTTCCTTTTATGTTTATTTTTTTTTCTCCGTGTCTGTTCTTAACTGGGCTGCTTTTCATATAAAACTTTAAGTATTTTGTTTTATCAACTACGTTTACAGTTTGGCTGTTAATGAAAATAATTATAATGATAATAAAAGGGTGAAGGGACTTGAAAGATTTCTCTACTTATGTTGTCTCAAAA
>NC_090726.1:136729544-136732044 GCF_036898095.1 Palaemon carinicauda | reverse complement strand
ATGTAATAATTACCTTCATTCACAGTGGTCATATTAATGTCTAAGCCTATACACTCCAATTTATGAAAGAACTTGTGATAGTAGATCTTCTGGCCACCATTAGCTGGTGTCACAGCATCGAAGGCGGCCATCTCAGAAATTTTTTATCAGCTGAATTAATTTATATTTATTGATACTTATATAGAAATCGTCCTCATAGTTAAACAGTCTTACAATTAAAATTCTCCTTACCTAAATTAGGAATGAAAAGGTTATAGAAAATGCAATAAAATACAGCAATTGATGATTATATTCCACAATAGTTGAACTAAATGATACAGATGTTACAGATACAAAAACAGCCAACTGTATCAATCTGAAAGTGGTGGTATCTGGTTGTCGTGTTCACAGGTAGCCGTGGTATCGGTATCCGTGATGCCTTGATATCTCTTCATCCTAAATACAACAAGGATAGTTAAGCTCTAAGGGCATGGTTGGCATTGGTGAATGGGAGGGCATTTCGTCGATATCCTCTTTGCATGTCAAGTGTGAGAATATCCAACGGATGTGGGTTTAGTGGGTGGTAGGTGCTCGTGATAGGCGTGAGTGTATCTGATGGGCATGATGGTATGTTACCTCTGAGTGGGTGTGGTGTACAAAGGACTTGTTGGTACCCGAACTTACAAGGGTGTGTGAACATTTTCTCGATACATTCTATGAACGTCTTCTTCATTTCGTTTCTTTTATGGCCAACTGGGAGTTTCGTTCTTCCATTTTGAATTCTCGTTTTGATTACAGAATTGTTGCTGTTAAACTCATGAAGATTTAAGGAACCGTAATATGATATTACATTTAATGTATGAAGTTCATCTTCAGTCGAATGAATATTTTGAAAAGATAAGTTTAAAGGAAGCAACACAGAAAAACAATGTTGCTTTCCTCACCAATTTAGTGTTTGTATTGAAAATTAATGATACATTCATATAATATATTAAGAGACACTCGAATGTAAATTGAAATACATTTCTTGATTCCACCCTCTAAAGAACAGATTGAATTCCAATTGAAATGGATAGTTTTGCCACAGAGATGCAGAACGATTAGGTTAATGGGTCATCAGAAGCTGAAACTCAATGGGTGACCGTGACCTGGTAGGGGGCGTTATGCGGAACGGAATGTGATTAGCACATGTCGATTACAATGCTCAAAATGAGAGAGAGAGAGAGAGAGAGAGAGAGAGAGAGAGAGAGAGAGAGGTTGGAGTTTTCTAGAGGAAAATTTCTTCAAAATCCTTAAAGTATTTATGCAGTATGATTGATAATAAATGAGAGAGAGAGAGAGAGAGAGAGAGAGAGAGAGAGAGAGAGAGAGAGTATTCCCAGTGAAAGTACGAAATTTATTTATCTTTTGAACCAAAGAGAAATTGGATATGAAAATTCTGCTGAGAGAGAGAGAGAGAGAGAGAGAGAGAGAGAGAGAGAGAGAGGTATAATTAAAGTAAGAAATCCCCGCTGACTATTCAGTTGTGATGAATGTTGAATATAAGCATCTGGACAACATGAACGAAGATGAGTGATGGCGTTTTGGATATTAAAGGAGCAGTCATGAACTTATACCATTATAAAATATTGCATTATTATGAAACCAAACATCATCATGACACAGGGAAATCGTTGGGGGTGAGGGTATATATGTGTATACTATATATATATATATATATAGAGAGAGAGAGAGAGAGAGAGAGAGAAGGGTTTAACATCTGCACAAAACAAGTGATGCTAATAAGAATAGAAATGAAAAGCATTTACGGATTATGTGCTTTTTTAACTGATCCCAAATATTTAAGTAAACTTCGACACATTACTCGCCATTTCCTTTATGCATCCAAGAGCAACTTAATACCATAATGCAATTGTAAAAAAGAGCCTTGTTGTTTTGTCCACTACGAAAATGGGCGTTTGGCACTTTTATTTAATGGTTGCTTAAGAGCAGCTTTTAGTATGTTGTTTGTTTTAGCCGCATGAACTAATAAACGAAATTCTTTGGTACTTATATTTAATGTTTGTCTTACTTTATATCTAGCAACACATGTAGAACAAAATGATTATTTTTGAATTATGAATACTGGTAATAGCTTAGGGATATTATTACATACCTTTTCATTGGGATTCTCTCTCTCTCTCTCTCTCTCTCTCTCTCTCTCTCTCCTCTCTCTCTCTCTCTCTCTCAATTATAACAGTTTTTTCTCGTCATATTTCTATTGAATATATTGTTGTAAAACAATAAAACCAAAATGCGTGCTGTAATATCTCGTCTGTCCAACTATTCTTCAAGGAAAAAATTGAATCTGTAGCTTTCCCATGTATAAAATTCTAAGGGAAAACCCCTCAGTAGACATCATCCTATGTTTCTTTGTGAACAAAAGTGATCATCGCATTTCTAACTTCAATGATTGTTTTAATCTAATGTTATTTGCTGGAACTCTCTCCTCACTTTCGTGTTCACTGAATATAGCACATTC
>NC_090726.1:136700028-136724044 GCF_036898095.1 Palaemon carinicauda | reverse complement strand
GTATATATACAGAACACACACATGCATATATAAATATATATATATACATATATATATACTATATATGTGTGTGTGTGGTGTGTGTGTGTGTGTGTGCGTGTGTGTGTGTCTGTCTGTCTAATATATATATATATATATATAGAGAGAGAGAGAGAGAGAGAGAGAGAGAGAGAGAGAGAAGAGAGAGAGAGGAGAGAGAGGAGAGAGGAGAGAGAGAGAGAGATTGTTATGTAGAGGAGTTCATGAACAATTTTAAAGATTACTTTCATTCATTTTTACCAGTTACAATTTGTCATCCACTTTATATCTCTTTATGTATCCGTAACGTGTAGAGAGAGAGAGAGAGAGAGAGAGAGAGAGAGAGAGAGAGAGAGAGAGAGAGCGTGCTTTCAATAATACCATATCATATTGTAGATATTCTTACTCTCTGTCGCATTCTTATTTGGAAAGTATTTTCTTTATCATACCCCTTGCGCCTTTGAATTAAGAGTAAAGATTTTTAAACAAGTCAACTGTATGAGAAATATAATGCCTTTATCAAACTAAGGTAGAGGAGGAAGGATGATGGTCACATGACACTGAAATTATGTCATACACTTACATAATTTGAATATATTGTAGTAGATGACAGATGACATCAACTAGACAGATAGATTTTTTATAGTCCCCGTCGTAGTAGTGACGGTATTCAGTACTTGATATTTTCTTCTAACCTTTGCGTTAAGTTCCCTTCTCTAAATTCTGTGACAATCTGCGTTTAGTGTATTGAGATAGGAAGAGAATGGATATACTCATTAGTTTACCATTTTCTTTCATGCCAAGAGGACTTGGGTACTATCCATTTACCTTTCGCATTACTTATTAGAATCCCTCTGGATAAGTTTATTGTCTTCTGTATAGCTTTGCATTTAGTGTTGAGTGAAATTATTGTCCAGTAACGTAATCAATTCCCTAAATAGGTTTGATTTTTTTCTAATAGGAGTAGTTCCTTTTGTGATCTGTTAATGAAATTATTATTGTAAAATCTTAACTAATTCGATGTCGATGTTAGCTAAGTTGTCTAAAAGAGGGTGGAAGTATCAATTACATTTCATAAAAATAACTGTGGAACACAAGCACATTCGTTTCGTTTCTTGTAAAAATTTTATGCTATTAACCATCAACTGCAAGGCACAACATTTTAAATGTAAGATACATTAAGAATGAAGCTTTAACTCCTCGTATAATAGATATACATTTCACTTGCTAAGTCAGAAACATAGTTAATATGAATTTCGAAACGATTTCAAAGTAAAAGCAAATTCCATTAGGGAAGACCGTGATTATTATATAATTACTAAGTAGTATGTAGAATTAAAGGTTCTCGCTATCAAGTAAGTATAGTAGAAAGTATATATTACTTGCTCAAAAGGATTAGATTAAATTTTGCTTTTGGAATGGGATTGCGCAATTGAATCTAGATAAGTCAAGAATATAATTTACTTTTATAAAATTTACAAATGTGTTTGTAAATATATAGATACATTTAAGTATAAATACATCTAGTTATTTATTTGCATATATATACGTATATATATATATATATATATATATATATATATATATATATATATAATATATATATATATATATATATATATATATATATATATGGTATAGATACAAATAGATATATTGCGAACGGCATGTGTGTGTAACTATAATTATATATAGGTTCGCATCGGCGAGCATTTCATTATGTATGTTCATTAGATAGATACATACATATAGATATATGCGACAGCATGTATGTGTTATTATAATTATATATAGGTTCGCATCGGCGAGCATATCTTTATGTATGTTCATTAAGAAGATTTATTATATTTTTGCACAAACCCAAGATACTTTTATTAAAACGCATTTACCCCAAGTTTTTTTTTTTCTGGTTCAGACTTAAAGATTAACTTTCCTTTGGGTATTTATATTGTAGTCAACACCCATGAGCGGAACTCGGTGTTATTATTCAGAGAAGTGCGTGTATACATCCAATTAGTTGTCTATTCAGCAATGTCTTTGGTACTGCAAAATCTCGGTATCGTTTGCTATACTCTCTGCTGATTTATGTAATTCTCTTTCTCTCTCTCTCTCTCTCTCTCTCTCTCTCTCTCTCTCTCTCTCTCTCTCTAGACTTCTTTGACGTGGTTACCATATGAGATTTTTATGCCCGCGTGCAAGTAAAGAGTCTCTCTCTCTCTTTCTCTCTCTCTCTCTCTCTCTAGACTTCTTTGACGTGGTTACCATATGAGATTTTTATGCCCGCGTGCAAGTAAAGAAGTCTCTCTCTCTCTCTCTCTCTCTCTCTCTCTCTCTCTCTCTCTCTCTCTCTCTCTCTCAGAGGTAGTGCTATGACTATATGTTGCTCCTATAACAGAATGATCATAATTCAATATCCAAGCTAGAGAGAAGGCAATATGGGTGTGTTCCCTAAAGATTGTTTTTGTTGACCTAAGCAGAGAATTATATATTCTGGATATTAGTGGACTGTTGTAGTCGAAGCTGGGTTAGAGAGAGAGAGAGAGAGAGAGAGAGAGAGAGAGAGAGAGAGAGAGAGAGAGAGAGAGAGAGAGAGAGAGACTAGAATTTCATTAAGTTGTATATCATATAAAAAAGGAGATAGGAGGCCCTTTAGTAGATGATTCACAAAAATATTTCTCTCTCTCTCTCTCTCCTCTCTCTCTCTCTCTCTCTCTGTACACCTGGCACTTCTTTTTCTGCTTGGTAATCCAGACAACAACATCTTCAATAGGTACCGCCGATAACCTCTACGCGTCCGATGCTCTCTTCGGGTAAGGTGGTTCCGTCAATAAATAAATGTTTGTTTATCGTGTAGCTGCGTGTAGACGTCCGGCCAGCGGGGCAGTACATTTGCCTCTTTAACGAATAGCGTCAATTATCACCCACATCGAGAAAAGAATCGTTTTAGGAATCTTTCCCCATCGAAGCTAAACCCACTCGTATTCCGGATTGCTTTATGGTTCATTTTCACGTGAAAAGATGGAACGCCGATACGTAGCTCTAGCAGCGGCAGCGGTGGCAAGCTTGACGCTAGCGTGTTAATTGTGAAGGAATAAGGAGGGTTGAAAGATGGAAAGGAAAAAAGAAGGAACACTTATCGACCCCGCCCGGGTGGAGAGTGATTATTGGAAGCCAATTTGGAGTTTATATAAAGAAAAAAAATCGAATTCCGCCCGATATCACGACCAAAATAGGAAGCTCGGATATGCCACGTCCTTATCGGGAAGACGATCTAAATTATTCTTTTAACGCTGGTCTTTTGAGTCTATTAAGGACATTAGGCACAGATAAGGAGCTGCTTCGGGTTAATCCTACGAGTCCCCGGTGCAAACACCAGGACTGTTTTCTCACAACACCGAAGAAGATCCATAGTGATCCTCATCCAGGTTTCAGAGGCGAAGGTTTAAGGCGATACTGTCAAGTTTGAGGCGGGGCGTCATGTTCCAGAGGGAGGAGTACCAGTGACAGATAACAAGGAGTGACAGCAGGAAACAGATTAAGGATTCCCTGAAGGACACCGAGATAAGACGGGACACCTGAGAGTCAGCAGTCAGGGAGGAATAGAGATAGGTGGGTTTTAACGCTGGCATTGATTTCATTCGTATTCAAACATATCCACAGGGTGTTTTTTTTTAACGATTAAGAAAGTCGTAAATAAAACTAGTTACTGATGATTGCGAAAATATCAAGACCCATGAGGAGCAGTAATTTATTTGCTATGTAATTTTAAAAAAAAAAATACTTTTCATTACATTGGGTACATTAGTATATCGTTTTTTTTTTAGTTCTATCATTAAATATGTATGTGATTTTATTAAGATTGTTAGATAGTACTAAGGATAATAAGTTAAAATTTTGAGATTGATAGAGAGAAATATCGAAGGTAAAGAATGATGCAAAGATTGTTATGAAGCTTGAAGTTGGTATTACATGAAGAAAGAAAACCGGTCATCATCAAGTAGAATTGCAGGACAGCTATATCAAGAAGACATAAACTATTAAGAGGAGCGTAAATGTGGGGAAAACGATGCACTGTCATGCTAATTCATGTATTATTATTATTATTATTATTATTATTATTATTATTATTATTATTATTCGAGCTACAACCCAAGGTGGAAAAGCAGAATGCTATATGCCCAAGGTCATCAGCCCGGTGAGGAAAGGAAATAAGAAAATAAAAAACTACAAGAGAAGAATGAAAAATTAAAATAAAATATTTCTAGAACAGTAGCAACATTAAAACAGTTCTTTCGTATATGAATTATGAAAAGATTCTTATGTCAGCCTGTTAACATAGAAACATTCGCTGCAAGTTAGAATTTTTTGAATTTTTACACCGATTCCACTACTTGATTAGGAAAATCATTCCACAATTTGGTTAGAGCTGGAATAAACTTCTAAAATACTATGTAGTATTGAGCCTTATGATGGAGAAGGCACTACTATTAGAATTAACTGCGTACTTAATATTAGCAATAGGATGGTACTGTCGGGGAAGATCTGAATGCAAAGGATGGTCAGAATTATGAAAAATCTTATGCAACATACATAATGAACTGACTGTACGACGGTGCCAGAGATTAATATCTATATCAGGAATAAGAAATTTAATAGATCGTAAGTTCCTGTCCAACAAAATAAGATGAGAATCTGCAGCTGAAGACCAAACAGGAGAACAATACTTGAAACAAAGTAGAATGAAAAAGAATAGGTTGATCATCGAAAAACTTTCAAGATTTTCTCAATAAACCATTTTTTGGGGGGTTGAAGAAGAACCAGACAAAATGTTTCTCAAAAGTAGATTTGCTATCAAGAAACACACCTAGAATTTTAAAAGGCTCAGGCAGAGTGAAAGAAACATTATCAATGATGAGATCCGGACGTTGAGCAACCACTGTCCTCGACCTACTTATGTCAAGATGTCACTGTATATCAACATTTTGTACCACCAACTAATAAATACAACATTGCTAGTGCGACGTCTCTATGAACATCTTATTTGCAAAACTATGAACTTATCTTAATGGATAAGAATGGGATTCTGGTTGTTGAAGTTTGTAGACAGTCATTTGTAATTTTTATTTCTAATTTAGCTGAAGGCAGCTAATGGTATCTATTGCGGACTAGCCATAGCAAAGGCTGTTCAGGAGGTAGTTGAGTGTGTTATTGGCATGTTAGAGCAAGTGGGCATGGTTAAAGCAACTGGTCGTGGTTGGAGCAAGTAGACAGTTAAAGCTACTGATTGTCACACAAGTATATTTTTGCATCTTGCTCGAAAATCCTGCTGAAATATTTTCTATATTGTTTAAAATTTTTAATGAAATATTTTCATCAAGACAGTGTCAAATATTCGCTGTAACCGGAACTAGCCTTTATATACCCCCCCCCCTTGTTTACGTATTTCACGGCTGTGTCACGTATTACATCACAACGCCTTGGTAAAAATGCTCACACGGATCTTTGGAACAAAAGAACTTTACGTTTACATGGTCTTATAGGATATTCCTAAAATTATTCATATTCACTTGCTGAAAATACTTTTACAGAGACACTCCTATTTTCTAAGCTATAACAATTTTTGCTGAACCGCGTCTCATTTTGAAATACATCACATCCTTTTCAACTTCCACGTATAAAACTATTCGTTCCAGACCCTTTAAGATTTCCTACATCGCATTATATTTTTCTTGCTCCGTGATAAAATTATAGCGCATTAGGTTTATATACGTCGTAATTGATTCATTCATTAGAAATCACAATTCATTCATGTACTTGATGAATATACGTCTCTGAGTATTTACATAGCAATAAGTAAGTGACAATAATAATAATAATAAATATTAACACTACTATCACTTCTCATATCAGCGTATTTATTTTAAACTCTTAAGACATACATAATATCCTCACCTCAAGAGATTATTTCTAAGATCTTTGTTATATTCTCACTTTGGCAGCTGAAAAAAAGTGCTCAGGTTGTAAAAATTTTGTCAAAATTAAATAATCCGAGTTTCTGCGTTTCTTCCGAAGGTGGTTAGCGTTGTCAGCTCCTGATTGCACCCACCTTTCAGCCTTTTACCTCCCCACTATCAATATATCAAAACTAGCCAACTACTGGTCTTACCTTAGTTTCAGTTTTGTTCTTTAACTTGAAGATGGTTTCTTTCTTTTTTTCTTCTTTGCCTATAATTGTAAATCCAAGTAATGTTTCCAATTAAAATGAAATAAAAATATAATTTTTTTTATCGATAATAAATATTTGGTGCCACTTTTAATCCAAAGTTATGGTAGGAGAAAGTTTGTTAAATTTTCTACTCTTGAAAAGAAGTGGATGATTGAGCATAGAACACAGAGTAGTCGAACATTCGTTGTCATTATAAGCAATAGAGTTCTATCCTTTGGGAAAGACCCATCATGCTAAAAGACTCGTTACTTAGATGTGATTTTGCCCATTACTACTTACCTAATATAAATGACTGTATTAGAACCTCCCTTAGGTGGTGGTGGTCAAAGGAGCTCTCACCCAGAATAATGTAGCATATCAAAGTCGTTAATACTTTGGCCATTTCACCTTACAAAGAAATCACTCTGTTTGGAGATGGCTGGAGATTCGTAATGCAATGATGAAGACGGCTTAAGCACTTGAGTACGAGGGTTTAATTACTGAAAGTAATCCAGGATGGTCTGCTTTTATCTCCTCTACATCAAACTTCAATACCTCCTTTGTTTACAAGGATGAAAATGTGTGAAACAAACATCGTTACAGTACACGCTGAAAATATATGTGCTATATTTCATGTTACACTACATCTCTATTTTAAGGTCTTTTGGATGTGATACAACAAATTGTAAATTTTCTCATAAAAGAAAATAGTGGTATATAGGGGAGTAGTCGGGTACACTTATCAGTGGAGATGGTGTTCTTATATTCGATTAGGATGTTCATCATTGTTTGTGTGTGAGATCTTGTATTGTTGACAGCATGATGTAAAGTGACAGAGCCTATCAAAGCATTGCAAATGAAAAGGAATATCCATATTTCGTTTGATATTTGTATGTAAAGATTTATAGTAATGGTGAAACTGACGTACAAACAAATCTTTCTCCATTGAAAAGAGTAATTATAAATTGTATAGAACTTACATTATGACTTAACTTCATGTCGTTGAAAAGCCTTAGAAATCACACGAAGCTCTAGCCATGCCAATGCTTACATTATATTTAACCCTTCTTGTTTTTGCATATAAAGAAAACATCTTTTTTCAAATGTATGTTTTAAGTCACCCGCTATAACGAAACCATTTATGAAGAGCGTTTGATTTTCTGTTTCCATCTGTAGAACCATCTATAACATTACCGGATATTGACCTCAAGAAAACTATGGAAAAACATTTTCACAAATGCAACACTTGCTTTTAGACCTTGAAGAGTTATTAGGAGTAGGAGTACCCCCGTTTTTAAGCCTCTAACCTCTAGCATTAGAAGCTCTTCGACTCCTTTTTAGTGGTGCTTAGCTTTAGCATAAGAGTTTCTTTGACCTCTATTTTGAGGTGTCCAACCTCTAGCTTTAGAGGCTCTTTGGCCTCTCTTTTGAGGCGCCTTAACTCTATCATTAGAGGCTCTTTGACTTTTATTTAGTGGTGCCTCACCACTAGCATTACAGGCTCTTTGACCTCTATAGTGTGACGTCTAACCTCTAGTATTACTGTAGAGGCTCTTTGACCCCTTTTTAGTGGTTCCATATCTCTATCATTAGAGGTTCTTTGACCTCTGTATTCAGGTGGCCAACCTCTAGCATTAGAGTCTATTTGACTTCTCTTTTAAGGCGCCTTAACTCTAGCATTAGAGGCTCTTTGACTTCTATTTAGTGGTGCCCTACCACTAGCATTACAGGCTCTTTATCCTCTATTTTAAGACCTCTAATCTGTAGCATTAGAGGCCCTTTTAGTGGTGCCTTCCCTGTAGCTTTTAGACTCTTTGACCTCTCTTTTGAGGCGCCTTAACTATAGCATTAGAGGCTCTTTGCCTTCTTAGTGGTGCCTTACCACTAGCATTACAGGCTCTTTGACCTCTATTTTAACACTTCTAATCTCTACCATTAGAGGCTTTTTCGCCTCTTTTTAGTAGTCCCTTATCTCTAGCATTAGATGTTCTTTGACTTCTATTTTGAGGTGTCTAACCTTTAGCATTAGAGGCTCTTTGACACCTTGCTAGTAGTGCCTTATCTCTACCATTAGAGGCTCTTTGACAGCTATTTTGAGACACCTTACCTCTAGCATTGGAGGCTCCTTGATCGCTTTAGTGGAGACTTAACAATAGCTTTAGTGGCTGTTTGACCCCTTTTTGGGGGTGCCTTACCTTTAGCCTTAGAGACTCTTTGCCCTCCATTTGGTGGTGCCTCACCACTACCATTAGAGGCTCTTCGACCAATTTTTAGTTGTGCCTTACCTCTAGCATTAAAGGATCTTTGACCTCTATTTTGAGGCGTCTAACTTCTAGCATTATAGTCTCTTTGACCACCATTAGTGATGCCTTATAACTAGCATTAGAGGCTCTTTGACCTCTATTTTAATGAGATTTAACTGCAGCATTAGAGGCTCTTTGACCACTTAAATGGTGCCTTACCTCTATCATTAGAGGCTTTTTTATCTCTATTTTGCGGCTTTTAACCTCTAGCATTAGAGGTCCATTGACCTATTTTTAGTTGTACCTTACCTTTAGTATTAGAGGCTTTTTTTACCTCAAGTTGGAGGTGTCTACCCCCTAGCATTAGAGGCTCTTTGACCCCTTTTTAGTTATGCCTTATCTCTAACATTAGAGGGTTTTTGGACTCTATTTTGATGCGCTTTTAACTTTAGCATTAGAGGCTCTTTGACCTCCATTTAGTGGTGCCCTACCACAGAATTAGAGGCTCTCTCACCTATTTTTAGATGTGCCTCACCACTAGCATTAGAGTCTCTTTGACCTCTATTTTGAGGATCCTTAACTTTAGCATTAAAGGCTCTTTGACTCCTTTTTAGTGTTGCCTTACCTCTAACATTAGGGGCTCTTTGATCTCTATTTTGAGGCGTCTCACCTCTAGCATTAGAGGCTCTTTGGCCCATTTTTAGTGGTGCCTTACTTTTAGTATTCGAGGTTCTTTGACCTCTATTTGGACGTGTCTACCCTCTAGTATTAGATTCTCTTTGACCCCTTTTTAGTGATGCCTTAAATCTAACATTAGAGGCTCTTTGAACTCTATTTTGAGGCTACTTAATTCTAGCATTAGAGGCTCTTTGACCTTTATTTTGAGGCGTCTTTCCTGTAGCGTTAGAGGCTTTTTGACCCATTTTAGTGGTTCGTTGCCTCTAGCCTTAGAGATTCTTTGACCTCTTTTTTTTGGCACCTTATGTCTAGCATTAGAGGCTCTTTGACCCCTATTTTAGTGGTGCCTTATCATTATTATTAGAGGGTCTTTGAACTCTATTTTGGGGTGCCTTAAGTGTAGCATTAAAGGCTCTTTAACCTCAATTCAATGGTGCCTTACTTTTAGCATTAGAGGTTGTTTGACATGTATTTAGAGGGGCCATACCTCTAACATTAGAGGCTTTTTGAGGTGACATACTTCTAGCATTTCAATTCTTCATTTTCGACATATTCATCATGGGTCTTTTGACTTGGCTTCATCTGCACAGCTAGGGCAAAGCCATTTCAATTTTTCTATATCTTCGTCTCTAATATATGTGTCTATAGAGACAACCTTCTTCTAAAGTCTCCCACAACATTCATATCCTATCACCCACACTGAAAAAACGCACAAAAGGCTATTATTCATCATGGAGTAATTTTACTTTTGACTCGATACTTTCAAAGATCTTATCAGTGACATTGAATCTAAAACACTGCTAAATATATACAGTATATTGACATGTCCGAGGCTTTTGTCATGCAGTGGACAAGAAACGATTGTATCTTTTGTTTTCTCTATTTATATATTTTCTTTCTTCACCATTCATCATCAACTGCTGTTACGCCTATTGACGCAAAGGGCCTCTGTTAGATTTCATCAGTCGTCTCTATCTTGACATTTTAATTCAATACTTCTCCATTCATCATCTACTCCACGCTTCATATTCGATTTTATCATCTTTTTTCCCCCTTAATTACCTTATATACTTTTTCCTGTAAACATTCAAGACCAAACCGAAACGAGACTGGGAATGGCGTTGAAAAGCCCAGTTTTGCAGCAGTTTCTAGTTATAAATAAACATCCCCTCTCATACATTCCATTGTTGCCGTTATACTATAACGTCGTAATAAGGTAGATTTTCATCCTTATGATGGCTGGGAGGGAGCACTGAGGAAATTGCAGGGTATCTTCGAATTCATATCTTGCAGATAAAAGATTATAAAGTATTATGTAAATTTTAATAAAGTATTGCATAGATTTAATTTGTAATGCTAATATTTGCAAACGGTTAATAAATTTGATTTTGATTCAGATAATATTTTTATTGTTTAAAAAAAATTGTATCATTATCAGGGCTTTATAATGATTTTAAAAGAAGCGCTGAATTAAGAGATATGCAATATTCAGTGAGTTCCTTTCAAATGACTGAACTCGGAGGAACTGATCTCTGCTCCGGTTGGAGACCTATTTTGGATTTAAACCGAGTGGCTCTGGTTTTTGGAGTGACATATAATCGGTTGTTCTGCTTAGATTCATGGCTTGATTTATAGGAAATGGGCCATACGGCCTGATACAGGGCCCGGGAAGCGATTCAGCTCGAGATGGATATGGAAAAATAGCCAAAAACAAAAGACACCAAAACAGCTAAGGAAAGGATGATCATCATCATGAAGACTTCCTTCAAAATAATTACCCTGATCTCGGAGACATAAGGTTACGGAGTTTTTTCTCGAGGAGCAAAACTAGATTGAAGAACAAAAGATTCCCGTGAAATGGAGACGTAAAAAATCATTGGAAATAGACACGGAAGATAACTCGGGAATAGTCATCGTCAGTTGCTGCAACATCTACGATTTTTCAATACCAATTAACGTTAAGAATCAAAACAGAAATTCTCGTCATTGGTTTCTTTCTCCAAATAAATACGAAGGATTCCCCTCTAACTAACCTATGTTTCTGGCCCCTACAGAGAATCCACTAGACCCTCATGGTGGAGAACGGGTCTCTGGGCTCCTCTGGAAGGTACCAGAGGTGAGTGTCTCGGATGAACCGAAAACTCTTGATTCCTCCGGAATCGCCGGAGATGCATTCATCATCCATTTTGATTTAGCTTAATCCTAGGAAAAGACAGTAGGCTCTTCTCCTGCCATCTACAATCCCTTAAAGACATTATAGTCCAATGTGATTTCCATATGAGGCTCCAGAAACTTTTAGTTCTCTCCAAAGTCTCACATTGTCGTCAGAGTCTTCAAAAGAATATCATGCCTTCAAGATCGCTCAAATCTTTACGATATAATGTTCCGCAAATCTCAAGTTGGATTTGGGAATTTTCTTCATCAGGGATGAATGAGTCTTCGGTGTAGCTTTTAGAAAATATCGATTTCTGAAGAGTAATTGGGTGTTAATGTGTAATGGTAATGAACAATGAATATCTATGTAACTAGAAGAAGACTGATTAAGCATTAGCCATGCATTATAAATAAACGTTATGAGCTAGAATCGTTTTGAGTTTTTTCATATTTAGAATCAGTTTCATTAGCCCGAAGGCTTCGAGCTTTCTGTGTTTTTTCTGCGGAGGAAATTCAACAATTTCAGGATCCCATCGCTAATAGACTTTGACCAAAATGCTAATTCATGGCAGTGTCGTGCAATGCACTGGCATAAGGCCATTGAGGAACCATTTTATTTGCCCCACATACTTCTAGAGATCGGAAATAATACTCCCTTATAATTTTAGGAAGTTTTAATAAACCCTTTTACCATCCAGTGCAGCACTCCCTGGAGGCTGTGTGTGACTTTTTAGAGAACTAAAAGTCTCCGTCTCCTGAGCCTCAGATCTCAGTTTCAGTGCATCATATGTTTTCAAAGGATTTTGGAAGGCAGGAGAAGGAACTTCTATCTTTTTCCAAAATTAAGTTGAATGAAGATGAATGATGGAAGTACTTCCGGCGATTCCGGAGGAATCACGGGGTTTTGGTACCTCCCAGAGAAACCCAGACCCTTTTTCAATCAAGGGTGATTATTGACGAATTTCTCTGTGGAGGTAATGAAAATCGGTTCAGGGGAAACCGAGTTTTTTGTTTGGATGGGTTTCGCCGAATAACTATTAGAACGAAGAATATTTCAATTCTTGAAGTCTAACATTTTCTCTTGTTGTCTATTTGGTATTTAAAAAAAAATTCTTCATATCCAAAGACGTACAAGATATATATATATATATATATATATATATATATATATATATATATATATATATATATATAGATATATATATATATATATATATATATATATATATATATATATATATATTTATCTGCGTAAAAATCTTATGCAACATACATGACCAACTAATTGAACGACAGTGCCAGAGATTAATATCTAAATCAGGAAAAAGGGATTTAACAGATAATAAGTTCCTGTCCAACAAATTAAGATGGGAATCAGCAGCTGAAAACCAGACAGGAAAACAATATTCGAAAAAAGGTAGAATGAAAGAATTCAAAAACCTCTTCAGAATAGACTGATCACCGAAAATCTTATATATATATATATATATATATATATATATATATATATATATATATATATATATATATATATATATATATATATACATATATTCATATATATATATATATATATATATTATATATATATATATATGTATGTATGTGTATGTATGTATCTATATATATATATATATATATATATATATATATATATATATATATATATATATATATATGTACATATATGAGATTTTCGGTGATCAGTCTATTCTAAAGAAGTGTTTCAATTCTTTCATTCTACCTTTTTTCGAGCATTATTCTCCTGTCTGGTCTTCCGCTGCTGATTCCCATCTAGATTTGTTGGACAGGAACTTATGGTCTAATAAATTCCTTTTTCCTGATTTAGATATTAATCTCAGGCTCTGCCATTCAATTAGTTGGTTATGTATATTGCATAGGATTTTTCATAATTCTGACCATCCTTTACATTTAGATATTCCTGGACAGTTCCATCCTGTTCGTAATACTAGGTATGCAGGTAAGTCATATATTCAGGTCTTCTCCATCATGAGGCTCAATACTGCGCAGTATTCTAGAAAATTTATTCCATCTATGACTAAGTTTTGGAATGAGCTTCCTAATCGAGTAGTTGAATCGGTAGAACTTCAAAAGTTCAAACATACAGCAAATGTTTGTATGTTGAACATGCTGACATAAGTCTCTTTACATGGTTCATATATGAAAGATGTTTTAATGTTGTTATTGTTCTTAGTTTATTTTATTGTTTTAATGTTGCTACTGTTATTAAATTATTTCATTTTTTTAATGTTGTTGCTGCTCTTAAAATGTTTTCTATTACCTTTCATATAGTTTATTTATTTCCTTATTTCTTTTCCTCTCTGGGCTATTTTCCCTGATAGAGCCCCTGGGCTTATAACTTCCTGCTTTTCCAACTAGTGTTGTTGCTTAGCTAGATTATATATATATATATATATATATATATATATATATATATATATATATATATATATGTATATATATATATAATATATATATATATAATATAAATATACTGTATATTTATATATATGTATATATATGTATATGTATATATATATATATATATATATATATATATATATGTATATATATGCTTATATATATATACATATATATATATATATATATATATATATATATATATATATATATGTGTATATATATATGCTTATATATATATATATATATATATATATATATATATATATATGTATATATATATATATATATATATATATATATATATTATATATATATATGTATATATATATTCTTACGAAACTGGTCTAGTGTAGAGTAAATACAGTAGTTTATTTATAATTTATTCATGTTTTTATATGTGGATTTAAGAGGTGAATAGCCAGCCTGTAAGATGAGTTCCTCTCGTGTAGACGTATGTTTTGTATGTAAATTACGTAAGACTTTCGTTGTTAATTTCATTACATTCTTTTTCAAGTCAGTATATGAAAATTTACATTATTTTTAGGAATTTACTTTTTATTTTCCCGTATTTGGTTACGAAGTCTTACCTAATCTATTTGAGAGTGTTATTTGACCATACGAGATAGGAACAAGGGCTTATGTAAATGTTTTTTATATTTTTATGAGGTATTGCGTCATGTTTGAGAGAAAATACGCAATTTTTAGTCTGCCATGTGCTTTGGAAGGATCTCGAAAATCCTAGTGTTAAATGTTATCTTTTTATTTATTTTCGAGAATGGTGGGTGAGCAGAGCAGCTGAGAATGAGGTTTGTCTCTTAACATTTTTATCTAGTTGATAACTCTGGCATTGCTGTTAGGCCAACCCTCCACGCTTCCAGATCTATTAGAATATTCTGGAAATAGATAAGTTTCATATAAAGGTGACCCCAGGTGTGCATAGATCAGTTAGAGAATCCCAGCCTTAAGTCATAGCCATCTCTCTCTCTCTCTCTCTCTCTCTCTCTCTCTCTCTCTCTCTCTCTCTCTCTCTCAGTGTATTGTTTAAAAGTGTTCATTGAAATATCAAAATTTTGATTTGATGGGTTTTTGTAAACATAGCGAGTATTTATAGAAATTCTCTTAGAGGTTTTATAACTGACCCTGTAGTAACGTGAAAGGTATTTGTATCGTGATACAAATATTGTATTCGGATTTAATTTGAAGTGAAACAAGTGATTGTATAATTTTCTTGAGTATTATTTCTTTTGTCTTAATCTAAGGTTTCTTCAGATTTAATATTTCAAGTCAAGTGATTATATAATTTTCAGATCGTAACTTTTTCGTCTTAATCTAAGTTTTGTACAGACTTAATATTTCGAGTGATTTATTTGTTTTATGAAAATTCTTTTCAAAATGTTGTAATTTAAATAGAATATATTTATTTTTGTAGAGTGTATTATTCAATCATCAGTGTTTATTACATACTCGCTCGTATCCTGTAAAGTATTGAAGTAAGAGCTTATTTTAAATGTCATAAGAATAATTACCCTTGTGTTGTTTTGAGTGTACTTAAGAGACCTTTGGATATTCAGTGTTTTGTATATTACTGTCTGGGAGTTATATAACTATCTTAGAGCTCGGGTATTAAAATTTTCAAGTGTAACAGATTTAATGTAAAAACAAACTGGTGAGTTTGGAACTCGTTATGTTGTATAGCTTGCCAGCCATAATATATATTATATAATATTATATATTTGGTTCCCAGACACGGGACCATCATAATGTATATATATATATATATATATATATATATATATATGTATGTATATATATATATATATATATATATATATATATACATATATATATTATATATATGTATATCATAGATATATGTATATTATATATATGTATATATAATATATATATGTATTTATATATATACATATATATATATATATATATATATATATATATATATATATATATATATATCAGGGATGGTTTTGTTTAAATCAAGTAATTTGAATTAATTTATATGAGTAAAAAAATCATGATTAAGATCAAAATGAAATATACAGTCAAAAATTGCCTTTGAAAAGAGAAAATTTCTAAAATTATTTACTACTTATGAGTATAGCAAATAATGAACAAAATCCTAGTTAATAGCTCTAAAATTTCGGGTAAACTTGTTCGAAAGAATTGAAATTGTTCTTGAAATTATACAAATTATAAAGGTCTTGAATTTTTTCAACAGCGTTGATGGGAACTAAAAAAGAATTTTGCAAATACAGTACGCACATGGAGAATTCCTTAACAAGTTTTTAGTTTTATTTCTTACTGTGTACTGTATGTTAAAATAAAATTGCTGTATATTTGTATTTTCGTTTAAATCCAGGTTCGCTTGTTTTTGTGTATTTATGTAATAGTTACTATGAGTTATCTACTCCGATTAGAAAATAAGTCTGTTATCATTTAACATAGATCAAGTTTGATACCAGAAATATCCACATAAGACTAAAATAAATAATCAGCAGCAGAAAATAAGCATAAGTGGAAAAAATAATTTGTATAAAAAGAAGTGCATTTAAATAAAAATCGGATTTAAATCCAATAAAACTATTTTTTATTTTTTTCAATAAATCATGTTTTTTTTTCAACCCTGATATATTCACTTATATATATATATACAGTATATATATATATATATATATATATATATTTATATATATATATATATATATATATATATATATATATGCATAGACGGTATATATATAAATAAATGCTTATTTCTCCTGGAAATTTCAAGCACTTATTCTAGTTTTTTGCAAAGCTGTTAACAAAAAAATAAACATAAAACACAGACAGGAAGAAATAAATCTACCATATACATATGTATATATATATTTATATATATATACTGTGTATATGTATACACACATATATATATACACACATTGTTACAATATACAGAGCATTGCAAATGAGAAGGAATATCCATATTTCGTTTGATATTTGTATGTAAAGATTTATAGCAATGGTGAAACTGGCGTACAAACAAAGCTTTTTCCATTGAAAAGAGTAATTATAAATTGTATAGAACTTACATTATGACTTAACTTCATGTCGTTGAAAAGCCTTAGAAATCACATGAAGCTCTAGCCATGCCAATGCTTTCATGATATTTAACCCTTCTTGTTTTTGCATATAAAGAAAACAGCTTTTATTAAATGTATGTTTTAATAAAGTCACACGCTGTAACGAAACTCTCTACGAAGAGCGTTTGACTTACAGTTTCCACCTCGAGAACCATCTATAACATTAACGGATGTTGACCTAAAAAACTTTGTAAAAATATATTCACCAATGCAACACTTGCTTTTAGACCTCGAAGAGTCATTAAGAGCACGAGACATAAGGAACTTCAAATAAGAAAATACATGATCATGTCAAGGTAGGCTGAGAGAGAGAGAGAGAGAGAGAGAGAGAGAGAGAGAGAGAGAGAGATTCCACATCAGAATAGCAATGGTAAACGATGCTAATCTACGCAAGAATAATTAGGATGTCTTTGTTTATCTGAATAACAAAATATTCATAATTCATTTAACTTGTCTCATTACAAGCTCAGAATTATGATTAAAGTTCTTTCAAGAATAAGTAATACAGACGATCGTATTCTCTTGAGGATAAGTAATATAGAAGACTACTATGTGCAGGAAAATGGAAACTACTTCTCAAAGGAACTGCGACTCATAAAAAGGATTTCATATGATTTGAATATTGCCCAAAACTCTGGAAAATTTAGAGGCACCTTATTTCTAGCGTTAAAGGCTCGTTAGCCTCCATTTTGAGGCGCCTTACCTCTATCATTAGAGGGTCTTTGACCCCTTTTCAGTCGTGCCTTACCTCTAGCCTTGTAGGCTCATTAACCTCCATTTTGAAGCGTCTAACCTCTAGCATTAGAAGCTCTCTGACCCCTTTTTAGTGGTTCCTTACCTCTAGCATTAGAGGTTCTTTGACTTCTATTTTGAGGTGTCCAACCTCAAACATTAGAGACTTTTTGACCTCTCTGTTGAGTCGCCTTAAGTTTAGCATTACAGGCTCTTTGACCTCTATTCAGTGGGGCCTTACCACAAGCATTACAGGCTCTTTGACCTCTATTTGAGTCGTCTAATCTCTAGCATTAGAGGCTCTTTGACCTCTTTTTAGTGGTTCTTTACCTCTAGCATTAGAGGTTCTTTGACCTTTATTTTGTGGTGTCCAACCTCTAGCATTAGAGGCTCTTTGACCTCCCTTTTGACGCGCCTTAACTCTAGCATTAAAAGCTCTTTGACTTCTGTTTAGTGTTACCTTACTACAAGCATTACAGGCTCTTTGACCTCTATTTTAAAACTTCTAATCTCCAGCATTAGAGGCTTTAACTCTAGCATTAGAGGTTCTTTGACTTCTATTTTGAGGTGTCCAACCTCTAACATTAGAGACTATTTGACCTCTCTGTTGAGTCGCTCTAAGTCTAGCATTAGAGACTCTTTGACCTCTACTTAGTGGGGCCTTACCACAAGCATTACAGGCTCTTTGACTTCTATTTTGAGGTGTCTAACCTCAGCATTAGTGGCTCTTTGACCTCTTTTTAGTGGTGCCTTACCACTAGCATTAGAGGTTCTTTTACCTCTATTTTGAGGTGTCTAACCTTTTGCATTAGTGGCTCTTTGACACCTTGTTAGTGGTGCCTTATCTCTAACATTAGAGGCTCTTTGACCGCTATTTTGAGACATCTTACCTCTTGCATTGGAGGCTCTTTGATCCCTTTATTGGAGCCTTACCAAATGGCATTATTGTCTTTTTGACCCATTTTCAGTGGTGCCTTACCTCTAGCATTAGAGTTTCTTTAACCTCTATTTTGATGCGCCTTAACCCTAGCATTAGAGGCTCATTTGCCCATTTTTAGAGGTGCCTTACCACTAGCATTAGAGTTTCTTTCACCTCTCTTTTGAGGTGCCTTAACTCTAGCATTTGAGGCTCTTTGACCCATTTTTAGTTGTGCCTTACCTCTAGCATTAGAGGCTCTTTGACCCCCATTTAGTGGTGCCTTACCATTAGCATTAGAGTTTCTTTCACCTCTCTTTTGAGGTGACTTAACTCTAGCATTTGAGGCTCTTTGACCTATTTTCAGTGGTGCCTTACATCTAGCATTAGAGGCTCTTTGACCCCCATTTAGTGGTGCCTTGCTACTAGCATTAAGGGCTCTTTGACCTATATTTTAATGCGCCATAAGTCCAGCATTAGAGGCTCTTTGACAGCTTTTAGTGGTGCCTTACCTCTAGCATTAAAGGCTTTTTGACCCCTTTTTAGTGGGGCCTTGCCTCTAGTAATAGAGGTTCTTTTACCCCTATTTCGAGATGTCTACCCTCTAGCATTAGAGGCTCTTTGGCCTCTATTTTTAGGCGTGTTGCCTCTAGCATAAGGGGCTCTTTGCTCCAGTTTTAGTGGTTTGTCACCTCTAGCATTAGAGGTTCTGAGACCTCTTTTTTGACACCTTATGTCTAGCATTAGAGGTTCTTTGACCCCATTTTAGTGGTGCCTTATCATTATTATCAGAGGCTCTTTAAACTCTATTTTTGGGGTGCCTTAACTGTAGCATTAAAGGCTCTTTGACCTCTTTGTTTTTAGCATTAGAGGTTTTTTGACATGTATCTGGAGGCTTTTAGAGGTAACATACTTCTAGATTTTTAGTTCTTCAGTTTCGACATATTCATCATGGCTATTTTGACTTGACTTCATCTACACAGCTAGGACAAAGCCATTTCAATTTTTCTTTATCTTCGTCTCTGATATTGGTGTTTGTTTTCTTTATATATATATATATATATATATATATAATATAATATATATAATATATATAATATATATATATATATATATATATATATATATATATATATATGTATGTTTAGTTTCTTCTCCATTCATCATTATCAACTCCCCCTACGCCTATTGACGCAAAGGGCTTCTGTTAGATTTCGGCAGTCGTCTCTATCTTTAGCTTTTAATTCAATACTTATTCATTCATCATTTCTTACTTCACGCTTCATAGTCCATTTTAGTATCTTTTTTTTTCTTTCATTACCCTATATACCTTTCCTGTAAACGTTTACGATCAAACCTCCTTCCAAAACGAGACTGTGAATGGCGCTGAAAAGTCACGCTTTGCAGCAGTTTATAGTTTTAAATAAACATTCCCTCTTTCACACATTCCATTGTAGGCGTTATACATTAACGTCATAATCATGTAAATTCTCATCCTTATGGTGGCCGTGAGGGAGAATTGAAAAACGTCCAGCGAGGGAGTAATATGACTAGAAGGAAATTGCAGGTTACCTTTGAATTCATATCTTGCAGATAAAAGATTAGAAAGTATTATGTAAATATTCTCATAGTATTGCATCAATTTAATTTGTAATGTTGATATTTGCAAACAGTTATTACTTTTGATTTTGATATAGATAATTTTATTATTTCAGACAAATTATAGCATTATGAGGGCTTTAAAATTATTTTAGAACAAGAGCTAAACTCAGATGTGCAATATTGATGCATAGAACGGCCCTCCATCTAAGAAGTAAGTCTTCTGTCAGTTCTTTTCAAATGCCGGAGACTCTGAGGATCTGGTCTTCGTTCCGGGTGGAGACCTCTTTTGGGTCTAAACTGAGTGGCTCCTGTTTTTGTAGTAACATATAATCGGTTGTTCTGATTAGATTCATGCTTGAAATATAGAATATGGCCTATACGGTCTGATACAGGGGCCGGGAAGCCATTAAGCTCGAAGTGCATATGGAGAATTCCCCACAAACAAAAGACTTAGCTTAGTACCAGAAAAAGACAGGAGACCCTTCTCCTACCTTCAACAATTCCTTAAGGACATCTCGATCCAATTAAATTTCCATATGAGGTACCAGAAACTTTTAGTTCTCTCCAAAGTCACACGTTATCTCCGGAGTCTTCAAAAGATTATCATGCCTTCAAGATCGCTGGAGTCTTTACGATAAACGATCCGCAAATCACAAGTTGGATTTTGGAATTTTCTTCATCAAGGATGAACGAGTCTTCGCTGTAGCTTTCAGAAGATATCGATTTCTGAAGAGTAATTGGAGGTTAAATGTCTAATGTTAATGAACGATGTATATCTATGTAACTAGATGATTACTTATGCTTATAGTATAATAGTAACTTTGAAATATGTGAAATTACTGATTAAGGTTTAGCGATGCGTTATGAATAATTATTATGAGCTGAAATCGTTTTAAATAGCTGCTTATTTAGAATCGGTTTCATTAGCCCAAAAGCTTCGAACTTGCTGTGTTGTCTCTGATGAGGAAATTCAACATTTCCAGGATTCCATCACCAGTGGACTTAGACCAAAATGTCGATTCTTGGTAGTGTCTTGCAATACGCTGGCATAAGGCCACTGATGAACCTCGTTATTGGCCCCACCTGATTCTAGAGATCAGAAATAATACTCCCTTAGAATTCTAGGAAGTTTTAGTGATGCCTTTTACCATCCAGTCCATCACTCCCTGGAGGCATTGTGTGACTTTGGAGAGAACTAAATGTCTCCGTCTCCAGAGCTCTAAATGTCAATTTCATTGGATCCTATGTCTTCAAGGGATTGTGGAAGGCAGGAGAAAGAACTTCTGTCTTTTTTCCAAAGTTAGGTTAATGCAGATGAATGATGGAAGTACCTTCGGTGATTTTCTGGAGGAATCAAGGATTTTTGGTACCTCCGAAAGGCCTTCCTTTGGTACCTCACAGAAGACACCAGACCCATTTTCAACCTAGAGGGCGTATGGATGGATTTTTCTGTGGAGGCAATGAGAATCGTTTTGAGTTAAGGGAAACTTTTGAGTTATTTGTTTGGATGGGGATGAGCGAATAACCAGTAGAACGAAGCACATTTTAGCTCATGAAGACTAACATTTGCTTTCGTTGTCTATTTGATATTAAAAAATATCTTTTCATATTAAATTATTTTTAGATAGTTATATATCTACATATATACATGCATATATATATATATATATATATATATATATATATGTATACATATATATATATATATGTATGTATACATATATATATATATATATATATATATATATATATATATATATATATATATATATATATGTATGTATGTATGTATCTTAAAAATCGTTTGAATTGAAGAAATATTTTTCAATATCAAATAGACTACAAAAGCGGATGTTAGACTTTATTAGCTAAACTGAGTTTCGTTCTAATAGTTATTCACCTCACCCCCATCCAAACAAAAAATTCAAAGGTTTCCCCTGATCCAAACCGATTTTCATTGCCTCCACAGAGAAATCCGTCAGTAATCCCTCTTGGTTGAAAATGGATCTGGGTTCCTCTGGATAGTACCAATGGAGTGCCTCTTGGAGTTACCAAAAACCCGTGATTCCTCCTTACTTCTAGCATTAGAGGCCCTTTGACCTCTATTTTGAGGCACCTTACCTCAAGCATTAGAGGCTTTTTTACCCCTTTTTAGTTGTGCCTTACCTCCAGCATTAGAGGTTTTTTTACCTCTATTTTTGGGACGCCTTAACTCTAGCATTAGAGGCTCTTTAACCCCCTTTTAGTGGTGCCTTACCTTTAGCATAAAAGGCTCCTTGACCTCTATTTTGAGGCGCCTTAGATCTATCATTAGAGGCTATTTAGCCCCTACTTGGAGGCTTCTTACCTCCAGCTTTAGAGGCCCTTTGACCCCCTTTTAGTGGTGCCTTACTTCAAGCATTAGAGGCTTTACGACTTCTGTTTTGAGGAACCTCACATTTAAAATTAGAGGCTCTTTGACCCTTTTTAGTGGTGCCTTACAACTAGCATTAGAGGCTCTTTGACCTCTATTTTGAGGCGCCTTACTAAAGCATTAGAGCCTCTTTGACCCCTTTTTAGTGGTTCCTTACTTCTTAGCTTTAGAGGCTCTTTGAGGTCTATCTTGAGGTGTTTTAACTCCAGCATTAGAGGCTCTTTGACCTTTATATAATGGTGCCTTACCTCTAGCATTAGAGGCTCTTTGACTTCTATTTTGAAATGCCTTAACTCTAGCATTATGAGCTCTTTGACCCCATCTTAGTTCTGCCTTACCAATAGCATTAGAGGCGGTTTTACCTCTATTTTGAGGCTCCCCAACTCTAGCATTGCATGCTCCTTGACCCCATTTTAGTGGTACCTTACCTCTTGCATTAGGGGCTCTTTGACCTATATTTTGAGGCGCCTTAACTGAAGCATTAGATGCTCCTTATGGTCTTTTTCGAGGCATTTCAACTCCATCATTAGAGGCTCTTTGACCTCTATTAAGTATTGCTTTACTTTTAGCATTTGAGGTTGTTTGACCTTCATTTGAGGCACCTTACCACTAGCATTAGAGGCTCTTTGACCCATTTTTAGTTTTGCCTTAACCATTTACCATTTGAGGCTCTTTTACCTCTATTTTGAGGCACCTTACCTTTAGCATTAGAGGATCTTTGACCCCTTTTTAGTGGTGCCTTACTTTTAGCATTAGAGGCTCTTTGACCCATTTGTTTAATGCCATACCAATAACATTGAAGGCTCTTGGCCCCATTATAGTGGTGCCCTACCATTAGCGTTAGAGGCTGTTTGACATCTATTTTGAGGCGCCTTAACTCTGGCATTAGAGACTTGTTGACTTCTTTTTAGTGGTTTCTTACCTCTAGCATTAGAGGCTCTTTGACCTACATTTTGAGATGACTCAACTCTAGGATTAGAGGCTTTTTTTACCTCTATTAAATGGGGCCTTACTTCAAGCATTAGAGTTTGTTTGACCTTTATTTGTAAGTGCCTTATCTCTAGCATAAGAGACTCTTTGTGGTACCATACTTTTTCCATTTCATTTCTTCAATTTGGACATATTCGTCATAGTTATTTTAATTGGCTTCATTTACACAGCTAGGGCAAAGCCATTTCTATTTTTCTATAACTTCGTCTCTGATGTTGGCCTCTATAAAGACACACTTCTTGTAGCAGAACCTTCCACAAAATTCACATCCTATCCCCCCCCCCCCCCACACACACACAGATGATCCACACAAAAAGCTACTATCCATCATGGTGTATTTTTCTTTTGACTTGAGTTCCTACATGAGAATAGCTGATACTTATCAACAAAATTTGAGCTAGAACATGATTCAATATATACAGTATTTTGACATGTCTGAGGCCTTTGTCCTGCAGTGGACAAGAAACGGTTGTATCTGTT
>NC_090726.1:136680028-136690028 GCF_036898095.1 Palaemon carinicauda | reverse complement strand
AATTTCAGATTTCTAGTAAAATTCTAAGAAATACGTGTAGTAGGCTGGATGAAGAATTAGCATGTGTTTTTATAGGAAGTATATCAAACAGAAATCTAATCACCTACTACAAAAAAGTATACTAATACTCATAGGAGTTAAAATATAATTAAGCTTTATTTTTTTGCTAGATAGATCTATAGTTTTACAAATATAGTACTCTCTCTCTCTCTCTCTCTCTCTCTCTCTCTCTCTCTCTCTCTCTCTCTCTCTCTCTCTCTCTCTCTCTCTCTCTCTCTCCTAAAAGGGTTATTTCAGATTTCACATTTCATCAATAGCAAAAAGCATAAACATTCCTATTGTTACTGCCACGTCCTTTACCAAATTTATCGGCAAATACCGTCATACGTATACAGTAGATGCCTTTTTTGGAGATAAAGGAATAAGAGAGAGAGAGAGAGAGAGAGAGAGAGAGAGAGAGAGAGAGAGAGAGAGAGAGAGAGAGAGAGAGAGAGAGAGAGAGAGAATATTTGGTGCTCTCTTCCTTGCGTGTGGAATGTCTGGAGAATCCTTCAATGCGTCGCTGGACTTCTGTGCCTTCTAAATATCCAAATGATCCCAAATCCTTTCCTCGTAACCATCCCTGTCTCTATTTCTTGTACTCTTTTTATGGGGTCGCCCATCCTGCAACAACTCTCCTTGTAAGGAAAGCCTGTAAGGCAATGGCCTTTCCAAATATCAGACCATTTAAGATACGAAAACATCTACTGAGTCGGAGAACAATTATATCTTTTAGTTTAAACATCTCCAGATTATTGTAATATACCTTCATTCTCTTAGATCAATATCTTGGATTATTTAACTTGAAAATGACAAGATCTATACAGTTTCCTCAAAGGGATGAACGCCCCAAGTGAACGATATTCTCTGCCATTTCTCCTCACGTTCGTCAAGACATATTCGTGACTGGCGATGACAATGTTGTCCATTCTATCCTTTCTGGAATCTCTCCCTTTTTGCACTCGTTCTATTTCAGCGTTTTATTTTATTTTTTTTTTTACTTTTTTTTATACTTTCATTACCATTGGTTTCGTGACAACTTCACATGCTTTCCTTTGTCAAGTAGTTCTGAGGAATTTATCGGCTGCGCATACCTCTGGAATTGCAATATGTTATTGCTGTTAATTGATATGTTATCAAGATAATTGTGGGTGTTACGGCTTTGTCTGTTGAGCTTGGCTGGCAAGAGTGAATATCCTAATACTGATGATACCAGTTCACTTTTCTAGAATATATGTAAAGAAATTACCTCGGATTTATTTTTCAATATCTCATCATAACGGGAAAAGCATTTACCATACTTTTCCATAAGGTTAAAAATAAAAAAGCTTAACAAGATATTCTTATTGCTCTTTCTATTTTCTCGCTTTCGTCCTTCTTTTGTTCCTTTTTCTTCTTTTAATTCTTCCATAACCTTTTTCAGTGAAACAGGGACTGTGAGGAAAATTTTCACTAAGAATATTTGTTTAAATTTGAAAAGTTAGTGGTTTGTTATCTTAAATCTAGAGAGTTAGGGGGTCCTTTGACTGGCCAGACAGTACCATATTGGATCCTTCTCTCTGGTTACGGTTCTTTCCCTTTGCCTACACAGACACCGAATAGTCTGGCCTATTCTTTACAGATTCTCCTCTGTCCTCATACACCTGACAACACTGAGATTACCAAACAATTCTTCTTCACCCAAGGGGTTAACTACGGCAATGTAGTTGTTCAGTGTCTACTTTCTTCTTGGTAACCGTAGAAGAGACTCTTTAGCTATGGTAAGCACCCCTTCTAGGAGAAGGACACTCCTAAATCAAACCATTATTCTCTAGTCTAGGGTAGTGCTATAGCCTCTGTACCATGGTCTTCCACTGTCTTGGGTTAGAGTTCTTTTGCTTGAGGGTACACTCAGGCACACTGTTCTATCTAGTTTCTCTTTCTCTCGTTTTGTTGAAGTTTTTATTGTTTATATAGGAAGTAGTTATTTTAATGTTGTTACTATTCTTAAAATACTTTATTTTTCCTTGTTTCCTTTCCTCATTGAGCTATTTTCCCTGTTGGGGCCCCTGGGCTTATAGCATCTTGCTTTTCCAACTAGGGTTGTAGCTTAGCATTTAATAATAATAATAATAATAATAATAATAATAATAATAATAATGCTGTTCTTCCAGTCTTAGGTGCGGATAAAAGATGGGAGTTGAATATTTTGTTAATTACATTGCAATAACGTAAATATCAGCTACTTAAATTTTGAAATGATCCTTAATCATCTGATGAAAATTACTTAGAATCATCTTGAGGTTTGAAAGCCGAAGAGTAAATAGAAACCTAGGAATATAAGATAGAATTAAAAGAAAAATTACTTACCTTTTCCATTAGCCATATTGCAAGTCAACAATGCGACTTTTAGTTGAATCCTACAGTGGACATATACGTACCATATCTGGTAGTTTCGGTTTCTAAGGATATGTCCAGGCTAGTACAGTGTTAACGTGTTCGCCTAGCATTCGCATGGCAGCAGATCGATCCCAGCCCGGGAACGTGAGTATAAGCTGTTTACTGGGGAGCCCACTTCTGTGGTTGGGCACCACAGGGTATGGGTGTTGGGCTTGCCTGGCTGACGTTCTGGTGAGCATCTGTTATGGTGAAACTGGAACTGAAACCAGACACCTTTACCTTTATTACATATCTGAACACCAGTCATATTTTTTATGACCCATTTATAGAAATCTCTGTATTTTAATGTTATATATATCGAGATTTTTTTTTCAGTAGCTTAAGTAAATCGCCATTTTCTGAATGCTGCTTTGGTAAGCAGCAAATATTATTACAAAATAATCAGTTAAAACAGTTAATATTGGATTAGAATATGTTATATTAAAATAGAATAAAATTATAAAAAAAAAAAAAAGTTATTTGAAAAAGTGAGATAGAGAACAACGCACCGAAAAAAAATTCTGAACGGAACTAATTTTCTGGTATGACTTATGTCAGTTTTCAAGTTTTTTTATTATTATTATTGTTATTATTATTATTATTATTATTTACATGACCTTCATATTTCGGTATGTTATTATAGATCAAGCTTGCGAAAATACATTTCCATTTATTTTATCTACCCTTTATACTTTTAATATCTGTATCCGTAAATCATCTTGTCGCAAAACACACGCGAGGTTCCAGATTGCGACATTGCAAACATAACGCAAAAACCCTTCGTACGAGTACGTTGTTGGGTCGCAAAAGAAATGGTACAGGCAGTTGCGTCGGCGCACGACTTCATCAACAGGTGTTGTTTCTGAGAGTAAGCAATGATGATGATGATGTAGGAGAAGGAGGCGGAGGAGGATTGATGATGATTCTAATCACTGTAAATTCTTAACTTGATTAGAAATGAGAAGTTAATGATTCTTATTATTAACATTTTTATGATTATTATTATTGTAGTTTTTGTTCCTTTTTGGGTGTAGTTGCTTCTATTATTATTATTATTATTATTATTATTATTATTATTATTATTATTATTATTATTATTATTATTATTATCAATATTATTATTATTAACAATAATAATAATATTTGCGTTGCCGTCAAAGTACGGTTATTTTAAACAAAATATGAAAAATCAATACGTTTGAGTCAACGTACGTAATGAGACTTAAGTTCCCATTCCGTATCTTCTTTCAATTATTTATGTTTATCGTTGAGAAATGGTCCTGTCAGTTATCTTAATCTTATTCTCACAACAGCAACGTTCAATTTGATTTATTTTTTAGGACATTTGATTGCAGATTATAATAACAGTTATGGGTAGCCAGATTCAAAGAGGCCTTTGTGCCACAATATCTTTGTTTTGTGAATAATGCCTTGACAGAAATATTTCCTCGTGTAGAAAGTACCACACTTATGGCGCACCTGTTTCCGACGACCTCCCGTAAGTCTTGGAATACCTCCTTGTTAGAATACACGATCAGTAGGAAATTGTTTCTTTATGAGTGCTCTCTCTCTCTCTCTCTCTCTCTCTCTCTCTCTCTCTCTCTCTCTCTCTCTCTCTCTCTCTCTCTCTCTCGTTTTTGTTTTCGTCATCCGGTTTTGTCACTACACGTTTTTCATTAGCATTCAAGATGAGTCTCCCGGATGGTGCACTTCAGTGCGTCAGCATCCACTTTGATACACCCATGAATCATTCTTGTCCTAATTTGTATATAAATAATTCATATTACCGTTTCGAGTAAGCATGAAAAAAAAAAAAACAGGGGCATAAGTAACGCTCATACTAATTTACTACTACAAGTTTCGGTCAGCAAGTGTATTGACAAACAAACAAACTAATCCATTCACAGAAAACCCTTCTCATTCACACATTCACCCGCGTCCTCTCTCTCTCTCTCTCTCTCTCTCTCTCTCTCTCTCTCTCTCTCTCTCTCTCTCTCTCTCTCTCTCTCTCTCTTTCTCCTTCCCACGGGTACGTCAACAGTTGCCCGATGCACGGCAATAGTTACATATTAGGCACGACATCAAGTGATGCAAAGTTTCAACCACCTGTATGTACAAATAACTTGCGGATAGAAAAACGGAATTCCAGCCATAACGACAAGTAACTTAGGGGCTAAATTTATTTGATATGTTTGAATAATAAAACTCTTATCCGGAGAATAGACACAATATATTTTTTTTACTTCGTTCAACTTCAGTATGTTTTTAAACACGATATACTGGGTAGAGAATCTACGTTGTTTGCATTGTCATCTCTATTCTCTTCTCAATAAAGTTTGGAATTTAACCCACATATTTAAAAGGGAGCCGCCACAAGGTCTTATACCCCTTGCCCTACTAATACTTTTGCTAAACAGGAGGGCGTTAGGTACAATCTTTCTTCTGCTTCTACTAAAACTGCTACTATTTCGAAGGGTCTGTATCGACAGGTACTGTGTGTGTGACCAATGCGTTTTAATTAACGGAGTCCTTTTCATCAATACCTGTTGGCTGTCCATCGGCCCGATCACTCCGCCCAGGGCTGAATGATTATACCCAAGAGAGCCTTGGGGAAGCCTGAGATATTAATCCCCGATGGAGTCCATCCAGAATTACAAGTCTTTTATTTTAACGCCTTTTTTATAATCATAACATAATCCCTCTTTGTTCGGTAGTGTGTGTTGGCCTCGGGCATGACACTGTGCCTTTACAGTTAACAGAGTATCAGCATTTTTTTTTTTTTTTTTTTTTTTTTTTTGCTAGGAACTCTCCTATCATAAAACTTCGGTACCATGGTAAGAGTCCTACAAAGAATCTTCAAATAGAATATAAAACAATAAGTCCTTTTTCTAGGATGACCTGAACATCCTATGTCTCTCCTCATGATATCTTGATTTGGGTGGACAATGAAATTCCATATTTGAAAAGCTTGAGTAAGAAACATTCTCAAGTTAGTGATACGATCCAAACCTCCCATTTTCTGCGAAAAGATTAAGATGTCAGTGACATCACTTGCACTTCTTGTGGTGCAGCATTTCCTTGATTCTGGTATTTGTTGAAAGACGTCATTAGGAAAACAATGCATCGGTTTGTATGACGACTTGTGAAAATCATTAAATATTCTAAGATTGTCAGTCCTATTTCCGCACTCATGTAGAGTAATGTATGATGTAATGCTCATTTTTTAGAAATATTGAATATCTTGATGTGAAGAATTAAAAATGAAACGATGAGAGAAATTTCCCGAGTGGCATAAGTGGATGATATCATGGTCATGGGTAGATGGAGATGGTTTGGTCAAGCTCTTCGCTCTCCCCAAGAGAGATTCGTTCGCCAAACTTTCAAGTGGGCTCCAGAAGGCACTAGAAGAGTTGGAAGACCCAGGTCTACATGGCTGAGGAATATTAAGCGTGAAGTAAGAGATGATGAATGGAGAAGTATTGATTTAAAAGCTCAAGATAGAGACGACTGGCGAAATCTAACCGAGGCCCTTTGCGTCAATAGGCTAACGAAATGATGATGATGATGAAGATGAAGAATATTCACACTATACGCAAAAATTTGCATATATTAATATTTGATGAAATTCAGAATGAACTCTATTTCATTTGCAGAGGAATTCTTATCTTTTCTCTTATTTTCTCTACTGTATTCGACAGAACACAATGACAGTGCCAAGATGTATAGAGTTTTTTTATGTTATACCTTATATAATACAATGACTGTGTTGGTTCATGTTATTGAAAACATTTCATTATTCTTTTATTTTCGATCGTACAATTTCTTGGACATGAATTAGGTTTTAACTCAAAGTAAGTGATCCTTTCTCTGAATATTTTTTCCTTTGGTTTATGACACAAACACTGTGTTTATTCACATCTGTGTTGTACATAAAAATTTGAGTATAAATATATTATCTCTTATTCAGGAAAAGTAGTTTTTACGGGAAATTATTGTAAGCAATTTCATAGCTCCTTGCATGTGAAGTGTTCAGATGCATATATAATTCATACTCTATCACAATAGGTTTCTTTGCATATAACCTTTTACGGTCTGTTGATTAAAGATCATATGTCCACACGAACGATTATGAAAACACATTCACTCTCATATGTATAGTTTTTAACTCTTCCCACAATGAATCATGTATGAACGCGTACATGAGTAATCGTTGTTCCTTCTTCTTCTCATCGGGTGCGTGTTTGAGTGTGTCACCTATTCCTTTCACCATATTGGGGCGAACACTCATAAAGTAGCCATCGCATTTCCCGTTCCAGTGGTTGACCACTAGACCCCTTTAAGAGAAATTCCTCGCGGGCTCCTTCTCTCTCCCTCTTCAGCGTATACATTATCACTTAGCCTAGATTATTTGCGGGTGTGGTCAAGTAGTAGTTGATGGGCGTGCCTTCGTGGGCGGCTTCTGCGCGCCCGTAAGCGCCCATGGGCGGATGCACTACTCCGCGCATCATGCAGGTGTGTAAGCCGAAGAGTGAAGACGTGAAGGCATGTGCAATATGAACGTTGCATCAGTTGCCATATGTCGCCAGATGCTCTTCGTTATTTTTTTCTCTTCCTATTATCTTTCGTAATGATGATTTGGTGAAGTTCAAAGGTTCGTTGTCATTTGGAGAATGACCTTTTGGACGTTTCACTCGCGTAAATTATCGTATGTGTGAAGTTTATGGATATTGTTTTGTTCAGATTCAGGAACGAGTGTTAGTGAAAACTGAGGTGATGAAATTGGAACCCCGGCGACTCAATATCACGGGGAAATCAATTAGTCAGATCAAATCATGGCGAAAGAAATTTGTTAATCAAGCGACGTATATACTAATCTTTTCCTTCCATTGCACACATAAAGACGTATGTAGTGAATCTCAAATAGCTGGGCAATTGTCTGAAGTTAATACTTCCCATTAAACGGTGCCAGATGACTTTCAATAAATGTCGACGCGCATCGGGCATCCCATCATGACTGCAATCTCACGTGAGGATGGACGTTAACGTTTTTTTTAAGGCTCGACTCGACCCTGATCATAATTTAAGCCTCGTTATAACCATAAAAGAGGAGAGTGGCAATCGGAGAATAGTCAACAGTGCCAAGTTTTAGATCCAGACAGACCAGAAACAAGATAATATAATAGGAGATTTAATTATTTTTTTTCTAGGATTTAGTAATGTTGACGAACATAAATTGATGTAACAAATGTTGACGTTTCGACCTCGAAGGTGAACGTTGACGGTAATTTCCAAAGGACTGACGACTGGGTCGGAATGCCACATGGGTAGAGGATGCCCTTTTATGGATCAAACAATAGGAAAGAGAGAGGAAGAGAGATCTGTGTGAGACTATGTGTAATGTGATATGTTTGTAAGTTAGTTTGTGCGTTAGAAATAAAAAAAGTCCCTGCTACTTCGTGCTCCGATGAACTGTACCCTGTTACACCCTTACTTCGTGGTAAGTAACCAAAAAGCAAGTGCAGGGAGAGCTGGCAAAGGTAATGGGCTGCGTTGAACACAGGAACTCGTCACACAGGTGCACAGTAAGGATGTAGCTGGTGCACTTCCTCAGAGCGAGGTGCATCAAGAATTCCTGTGTCCAGCTGTACATATATATATATATATATATATATATATATATATATATATATATATACATATATATATACACACACAATATATATAAACCGAATAGTTAGTAAAGCAGGGGATGTAAGCCTTCTAAACCACCATTAATTTTGTTATAATTAATGAAAAAAAAAAGTTAATTTTAAAAGAAGATGGTAAGAATCAGTCGTATTAACACTTATTATTGTAGATCTATATTTTCATCTACCTATTTACCTACCTATCCATCTATTTATATGTATATATTTGTGTATATATTTATTTATATATATATAGATAAATTGTAATTATATACAAGTATATATATATATATATATATATATATATATATATATATATATATATATATATATAAACCACAGATATTCTTTAACATCAAATTTGCTCTATCATGGGATCTCAGACCAATGAAGAAATATCTACAGTAATAGATATTTCTGCCCAGCCAAGAAATATTTGTCACTGTAGGAATCTCGCTATGCGTTTGATATCCCATGACAAAATGAATTCAATATTAAAGAGTATTTGTAGTTCATTTAAAAAAAAAAATGGAATTCACGAGTGTTCGATAAGATTATATATGTGTGTGTATATATATATATATATATATATATATATATATATATGTATATATATATATATATATATATATATATATATATATATACATGTATATATATATATACATGTATATATATATATATATATATATATATATATATATATATAATATACATATTTTATGGTTTAGGGATTTGGTGACTTCACCGCCACCGTTGTAAGGTGCTATCAGCCAATAAGATCACGTGACTTAGTAGTACAGCACTTCATCCACATTTGGTACACCCTTGGGTCGCTCGCCATACTGACCACCAATCCGAACAACTGTAAATAGATATCATCATGTGCTCGAGCTAAAGAAAAGAGTGTTAGTTTAGCAGCCCCACCCCTAAAGACTCGTTGAGAAACTGGAAACCGGACTTTTTTGGTGTTACCACCTCCAATGGTATATGGTTAAGAATATATATATACATATGTATATATATATATATATATATATATATATATATATATTCATATATATATAGATATATTTATATATATATATATACATACATATATATATATATATATATATATATATATATACATACATATATATATATATATGCATATATACACATATGTATAGATATATATTTATATATATATAGATAGATAGATAGATAGGTATACATATATATATATATGTGTGTGTATATATATATATATATATATATATATATATATATATATATATATGGGCGAGTGTGTAAGTTTGTTCCAACTTGAGCACCCCCCCCCCCCCACAGGATGTAAACCTTCAGAAAAATAAAAACAAGACTAATGATATTATTATTTTCATACTTTAACGTCCGAATCACATAGATGAACTCTTTATGACCCAGCCTTATGTTTTGGAAGTTTTCCTGCACAGTAGGTTCATTCACGATTGAAAGTTTAAAGGATGAATAAAGCAGTGACTGTGGTGATGAATTTTCTGTGCAACCATCCCCTGCTGGGGAAGCGGTTGAATATCAAAAAAATGTTTATACTTGCATGCTATATATAGAGAGATTTAGATATATAAACACACATAGATATATACAGTATATATGCAGCATATATATATATATATATATATATATATATATATATATATATATATATATATATCTTTACAACAAATGCAGCCGTTTATAGACCACTACAGGACAAAGGCCTCAGACATGTCCTTATTCGTGTAAAGGGTTTGGCCAGTTTTCATCACCGTGTCTGTGTGTGTTTGTGTCTGTGTGTATAAGTGTGTGTGTCTGTGTATAAACCGTTCATAAAA